>NC_135576.1:59267264-59567264 GCF_965152235.1 Eretmochelys imbricata | reverse complement strand
GATAGTAAGGAGCTGTTTTTGTGGAGGTGCGCGGGCATGGGGTTTAGAGGCGGTCCTAGGTACATGCCAAACATAGTTTGTACATGTGTATTTTGTGTAACGCATAGCAGGGTTTATTGTGTGTGAAAGAAGTCTGTGCAATGGGGAGGAGTGGGAAGGAGATTTTCAGTTATTGGCTCTTCCCTCTTTGTACAAGACTTGGTGCTTCCCAACCCTTTTGCACATAGTCTCAGATAATTAATAGTACAAGCTTTCCTGGCAAAATAAGGTGTTGTCCTGAGCTTTCCACCATCTTAGACAAAAATCACTTGCAAATATCTGATGTGAGATTATGGCTGCACTGAGCAGACCCTTTCTGGTTTGGGATGTGACTCAAAGCAGAGTCGCAGCTTTGGATCTGGGGATGTGGGTCTGACCTACCTCTCCTGAAGGAGAAAGGAGCTCAGATACGTTCCATTTTTGATCAATTGCCAGTTTTAAATTGCTAGTTGTTCAATTACAAATTAAATTCTGTTGTACTTCCTGATTTCTTCATGGGTTCTGAAATGAGTCTATGGAAGTATTTAGGAGTGTCCAACTGCATAAGTCTTTCAACTCCACCAGTGAAGTCAGAAATGATAAAGAAGCTGCTAGATTTTAAAAAGCAAAGAAGATGGCACACTCCTTCATACTGTGTTACTGCAAAACTGCTGAAAGCTTTTGTTTGCAAATGAACTGGAGAACAGTGCCCACGCAGTTGGTCTATCTGCAGCAGAAAACTACACTACTGGCTATTAAAATTACTGTGCATAGAAAAATTCAAGTGCTATCAAAAAGACTGAATACATCAAGTTATGTAGCTTGTGTGGGGAGAGGAACATGCTTTGGAAAGGGAACAGATTTCTTATTAAATAATGATTTCAAAAAGTTTTTAACCCCGTGGGGTTTTGCAGCATTTCAACATAAGTTGCCAAAGACTTCTTTTATTAAGTAGCTTTCCAATTCTAATCTGCTTAGTCAATATCTTATGGTTCTGCATATGTATGTTAGCTTTGTAATTTCAGCTTTAAACGTGTATAAAATTTATTCTGATTTTCATATCATAGTGTTCCTCTCTTGAATTTTCAATGGAGTGACTGCAGTAGGTGACTACTGCCAGGGCAAACTGTGATAAGAGTAACTGCTGCTGAGCCTCTTCTATGGCAAGTGCCTGTAAGCCTTAGCAGCACAGAACAGCTCCTCAGATGGTCCAAGTCAGCTGACTCAGACAACACAACTTGAAACATTATAATAATAATAATGAATTCAGATCTTGAATGAGCTGCCAGTGTTGGATTTACAAATCTTGTCTAAAACACACAGGATTGATGCTGTACTTTAATTAGCAGCCTCACTGATCCTAGACTTCCAAAACTGTTATAGTGTAGTGTATACACACCTCATTTAAGTAAACAGCACCTTCACAAGAACCACTTGTCAGCACAGCAAATTTCCTTTAAGTTTCCAGGTTGGCCATTTGTCAAGTCTACAAAATTTGGAGGCTGCTGGTAATGGATTTTTTGTTTGCTTTATAAAGAGTTTCGTTCAAATACTTTGAAGAACTTTGGCAGCACTTAAGTGAACACAGCTCAATATGTAAAATGAAAGTTAGAGCATCAAACCACCAGGATATGCCAATACCCTGCTAGTTGGAAATTCTGAAACTCTGAGATGATAGTTTGTTTAGTTAGTTATAATAAGAAAAAAATTCTGCAGACCTGATCTGAATTCTAAAAACTGAAATGCCAATGTGCCTTTGGGTTTGAAGAACTCACAAAAGAGAAATGCAGGAATTGCGTCGACAGTGACATTCCCTAGATTCTGATTTTTGCAAACACAGAGGGGAAAAAAATGGACTGATTTCTTTTTTAAACTGCAACAAACTGTACTATTTATTACAAGTCTAAAAGCATTTGAATAATCTTCCTCCTCTGATCCCCTGTGCACTTTGATAATCCCTATCTCCTCTGCTTCTTCAGTCTGTCTAGCTTTTCACAAGTGGCTAGTTTCAGCTCTTTATTTATAAATAAAAAAAAATTTTCAAACTTGGGTGCCTAAAGTTAGACACCTAAATCCATATTTAGGCACTTAAAAGTGGCCTGATTGTCAGAGTTTTGGGTGCTCAGTACCTCTGAAAATCACGATACTTTTACTGAGGTGCCTACATTTTCAATTTGCATCATATCTCAAGAATAAAAATAATAAAAATATGTTTCAGGTATTTCTAAATGCACTGCACTGTGGGTGACTGTCCTCTATTTCCCCCAAAACTGTGGGGCAGTGTACATTTGTGATAGGATTATACAAATTTTAAAAAGATTTATGAAGGTTGTAACAGGTACACTCACCACAGAGGCACCTCCTTGAGGCTGGTTTTGAGGATTAGCTCTTGCTTGGTCTGATGCCCCTTCCCAGCAGTTGCACACCCTGTGGTCACTCTCTATCTGGGACTCAGAGTGCTCCCTTTTCGTGACTTGGCCATCTGGCTAGGTCACTTTTTAGTCCTTCCCTTCTGGGGTATCAGAGTCTCACTGGAGGAGCCGTCTGTTTGCCCTATCAGGCAGTCTTCTGATCTGAGTCCAGGTCCAGTACCACTTTTCCAGTGTGGAACCTGGACCCACTACTTCAAGTTCTAGCCCAGGAACTCTTTGTCTAGCAACTGTGGTATTCTCAGTCTCAGACCCTGTGGCTGTTTCCCTGAGCTCTTTCCTACTTCACTTCTCTATCTCCTGGCCCATCTCTGGATTTACGAGCCTGAATTTCTTCTGTTCCCAGAGGCTACTTCACCACTTTCAGCTCCTCAACAACTCTACAGTCCAGGGTAGGATCCGAGGTCTTACTGTCCCCTTAGAACGCCTCTTTGTCCTAGCCAAGTCTCTTTTCTCTCTAGGGGGTGACTGCAGAGATTCTCCCCTGCTGCTCTCGACTTGATGCCACTGCCCAGCAGGGCTTCATCTTCAATTAGACTTTATCAGTCCATGGATCTTCTCTAGGTATTGCTTTTCAGGTTAATTGGCCCAATTTAATATGCTCATGGCTGGTGTGGGGTGGAAACCCCATCACAAAAGTCAATAAAATATACACATTGTGGATATTAATTAATGATACCTGTTGCAAGCAAGTTGTCTGTCTTTGTTATTAAATACATTTCTCTGAATGACAACAGGAAATGCAATAGCTAGATGTGAATGGGAGAGGGGGGAGAAGTCCTGCAAATCCTTACTCACCTACATAACCCTCATTGGATTAATTCCGTGCATATGGCCCATGCAGGAGAGAAAGGACTAACAGGATAAGGCTTTAGACGGACTCTCCTCAGATTTTATTTTAAAATTTAGTTTGAATATGACATTGTCTGCCATAAACCACGTTTAGTCCTACAAACACTTTTGCACCGAAGCAGTCCCCTTGAAGCTAGTTGGAGTATTCATATGAATATGGACTGGTCTCTCAACATCAGCAAGACCACCTTTCTTATCAGATACACATGCACACCTGTTAACAGGGCGATCTGCTTCCCTCCAGTGGACATTCCCTTGTGTAAGCTCTTTAGTAGTTTTTAAACAGCCAGGAAAATACAGTCTGCTTGTCAAACACCAACTGGACATACATTCTGAAGTCTTTATAGATTCACTGTATTTTATAAAGGATTTAGTTTCACACACTCTGCAAGGTCAAAAAGCAACATCAAAAGGGAAGACTCCTTCTAGGATCATGTCTTACGTGTTGGATATTACCACACGCAGTCAAATAGATGGTGACTCATACCTGCTGTTTCTTGACTCTAGGTTAAACTTGGAGCATAAATTATGTCAATCGGCTCATGTAAATTTTCCACAAATTATGGCTGGGTTGAGTTATGTGGAAACTTTATTTTCCCCAACAACTACAGGTATATTTGAATTCAAGTCAGCTGTCAAGTAAATATTTAAGGGAGAAAAATGTGAGCTAAGGCAGCACACAATCACTAAATGGTAATTTTATGCTCTTTTTTCATGGCTTAAGAGTCACAAGATTATCAGGCAAATAGGAAAGGATATCTTAATTAAAAATAATACATGCAATTGTGCTGAGTCTTGAGCAGTGAATAAAGATATAGCATTTGGAGAAATTATAATTTTTAAATTGAAAAAAATTAAACAATTTTTAATTAAATTTTTTCCTTCTTTCCTTCCAGGCCATGATTATATCATTATTGTTCAGGATATTATGACTGCCAGAAGACGCAAAAGAATTAAGAATCAATTAATTATTAATACACTGTAATCATAGTTGAAGATTGTGGCATAAGAATAAGAATTGACCAGCAAAAATGATGGAGGGAAAACTATTAAAAAATAAAATGGGTAGAGTGAGGACTGATTCCTTTTTGATCATGGATTACTCATGCCCCCCACCTATCTGTTTCTGCAGCTATCTAAATATGTGCTTGAATATTTTTTTTTTGACTTCTGTCTAATTTACCAGTCCAACAGAGGCCCAGAATCTCTCCAGATGCATTCACATTTTAAACCTTCAAGGGTCAAGGCTTCAGAAGAACCAGCCTGTAGAAAAGGAATTGAAGCACAGGGACTTTACAGTTTGAGAAAGTGGGAGTGTGCAGGTAGGAGTTTTGCTCTCTGAATCATTTCTTTTTTAAGCTTATTCATTTCAGAGTCCTTTATGGTTGAGGCTGTTTTTCAAATACTCCTTTGTTTTAGATTTTCCTGCACACAGATTGCATCAGTGCTGGGAAAACATCTCGGTGTTCAGAATACTTTGGGTTCAAAGGTACAGTGTTAGGTTCTGAGTGTCTTGGCTCAATCCTGCGAACTACTGAACGAGTGATCCAGGTTTGAAGAAAATTTTGACTGTGCTGTTTCTTAGGTAAGTGGAAGTAAGTCAGAGATAATATTCGTGGGTTTGTGTGAGAGAGAAAGGGAAGTCAGGGTGCCTCTTAATTCATAGATTCCAAGGCCAGAAAGGACTATTGTGATCATCTAGTCTGACCTCCTGTATAACACAGGCCATAGAACATCCCCAAACAATTTCTAGAGCAGATCTTTTAGAAAAGCATCCAATCTTGATTTTAAAATGATCAGTGATGGAGAATCCACTATGACACTTGATCAGTAGTTCCAATGGTTAGTGACCCTCATTGTTAAAAATGTACACCTTATTTCTGGTCTGCATTTGTCTAACTTCAACTTCCTGGCATTGGATCATGTTATACCTTTCTCTGCTAGATTGAAGAGCCCATTTTCAAGTATTTATTCCCAATGTAGATACTTATAGTCTGTAATCAAGTCATCCAGTAATCTTCTCTTTGTTAAAGTAAATAGATTGAGCGCCTTGAAAAAACAACAAGGAGTCCTTGTGGCACCTTAGAGACTAACAAATTTATTTGGGCATAAATTTTATGCCCAAATAAATTTGTTAGTCTTTAAGGTGCCACAAGGACACCTCGTTGTTTTTACTGATACAGACTAACACGGCTACCCTTCTGAAACCTGAGCAACTTGAGTTTATCCCTATGAGGCATATTTTCTAATCCTTTCTAATCTAATCATTCTTGTGGCTCTTCTCTGGACTCTCTCAAATTTTTAAACATCCTTCTTGAATTGTGGACATCAGAACTGGACACAGTAATCCAGCAGTGGTCACATTAGTGCCAAATACAGCGGTAAAGTAACCGTCTATTTCTGCTTGTGATTGCCCCGTAGATGCATCCCAGGATCGCATTAGCTCTTTTGACCACAACATTGCACTGGCAGCTCATGTTCAGCTGATTATCCACCATAACCCCCAAATCTTTTTCAGAGTCACTGCTTCCCATGATAGAATCCCCATCCTGTAAGTATGGCCTACATTCTTTTCTCCTATATGTATATATTTACATTAAGCCATATTAAAATGCATATTATTTGCTTGCACCCATCTTTCTAAAATATCCAGATCACTCTGTATCAGTGACCTGTCCTCTTCCTTATTATAGGATCAGAGACATGTAGGGCTGGAAGGGAGCTTGAGAGGTCATCAAGTCCAGCCCCTGCACTGAGGCAGAACCAAGGAAACCTGGACCATCTTCTCCAATACATGTGTCATCTGCTAACTTTATCAGTGATGATTTTATGTTAGAAACATACCTATGTGATGATGATTCCCTGTTTACAGTTCCAGTTAATGTCTGATTCTCAAAGGGTAGCATAAGCAATGATTATGGAAAAAGGTGTTTGCTTAGTCTCTGTGCTATAGAAGATCCACCTACTCAGAGGGCTTATGTTGCATAGGCTTTGTGCTGGACCTCTGGCAGGGGAATTTCACCCAGCAGCAAAATAGCAGCCTATATGGCATAGATTAGAGGATTAATTCCTAGAATAAAAAAAAGTGAGGATTGGACTCTATTGTCACTTAATTAAAGGATTCCATCACTTGAAATGGGGTTTTATAGTATAAGTTACCACATTCCCAGAGAAGTTGTTGGTACCATAGAATTTACTTCAAAAAGCAAGTAGCAAGGGAATTCTTCTTGCATGGTTCCAAGTAAGGTTGGTTGTGGCTTCTCGGGAGAGGAGAATGCAAAGGATATAATGTGAGGGACTAAGTTGTTATTTGTAGAATCCATAGATTCATGACAATGAATCCCAGATAATTAACACTATATGTGGAAAAAAATTTTCTGTGAAAAGGGTCCTCAGTTTTAGAAGCAAGGAAACAAGAAAGTTGCAAGAAGAGAAGTCCAAAATTTAAAGAGTCTCCGTGTAAATGGCCAACACCAAAGCCTATACACCATGTGCAGCCCACTTAAGTTCTCAAAATAAAGCTATGTGCCGCATATGTCTTTTTTTGTTGGCCCCTTGCAAAGGTGTGAATTTAATCTTTTGTGCACCCCTATGTTGTGTATGCACTTACCCACTGTGCATGTACACAGTAATTTTGCATATGCACTACCCCAACTTGCATATGTATTTAATTCATTTTGCATATGCATTGTGGGCACATGCAAAAGTGTACCGGCCCTTTGAACACTTTGGACCAGACTTACTTGTAACATGTCTTGAAAATAAAGTTTAAACATAATCAGTTCAGATGCAAAGATATTTGTTCATGTAGTTCTAGGTAACAGCTCTTTCTCTTAAAAGAAATCATAGCAACCAAATACAGAATGCTATTTTCATTTCACCAAATGAAGTGTAATTGTTTAGAGCATGTTCTAAAAGAACACTTTATAACCAAAGAAAAATATAGTGCAGTGTGCTGTGTTTAATGACAAAATATCTTAAGATCTTCTTTGTTTCTGATTATTACCACCTCTGCATACATTCAGAATAATACTAAGCAGAAACATAAATGACTGACAGTTCCCTTTTTCTGGGAAGAAAAAGGTCTCAGGGACATATGAAAAACCAAGATATGCACCAAAAACTCCCTATGACTTCACTGAGAATAATCGGGCATGGAATGAAGGCAAGCTTTGTATACTGTATTTTATAGCCTATATGCCAAACACCACCAGTTTTGATTTTGAGATATGTAGAGTACACATTCACTCTTTCCTTCCCAATTATATGTATTGGAAAGTAATTTTTTGCCAAACTGGGGAAAAGTCCAAGATTCACATAGTGTTTATCTCCTATGTTCAACCTCTGCTAAGTTCAATGCTTATATTTACAGTCTGTGTTTCACAGCATATGCTGTTGCTTCAACATTTTATTTAGCAAAATAGAAATAGAGGAACAAATAAATGCACCAAATGTGAAGTATAGCCAGAAGGCTTTGACAGAAATAACAGCAGGGCTACTTCATCTTTACAGCATTTGATTCAGTGACATTGTAACTGACAAGGTTTCTGCTTTGAGCATTTAATTGTATAATTTAAAGTATAATTCAATACAACATAAAAAGCAGGAATGTTCAATTCAGTATTCATGCACATGAACCCTGAAGTTTAAAGTAACATAAACCCGAGTGAATTTGATCTTAATTTTAATATAACTATTTTACACGTAGCTCTCCAACCTCAACACACAGTTATGCATATACATATTACTGCAGTTTGTAGGTGCCTGAATTTAATCAATATTAGTGATTAACAATATAATTTTATATTGATAGAACATGAGAGCTGAAATTTTAAATCAGCAGCATTGTACTTCATAAACAGTACTACGTTGCCCAAATAGATCAACAGGTAAGAGATTAAAAAAACAGAATAATTCACAAAGCTATTTGATCAAACCATTCTTTCTGCAGTCCATTATATTCAGTTCCATGTGTTCAGGACTATATTGATGTTTAAGTAAATTTCATCACTATGAAATGGAAGAACTAAATTAGTTATACAGACCAGTATGAGTGTAAAAGAACAAAATACCTTAGTGACTCCTTGAATACAGAGAGAACCGTATAGCCCTCATTGTTATCTGTATTGCTCTTTAGGGATACTACAATTTGTCAGATTATGTACTGACTAGTTACACATATGGAGACAAATTACTGTTCTCATACATCTTAGAAGTTCTCACCTACCTGTAGAAGGTTTTTTTAAAAATTATTATTATTACAACACACAGTTGTATACTAGAACACCACCTTAGATGATTTAGAATTGGTACTGTAAAAACGAAATGCCTAGGCAGCTTTAAAAGCTTTGCCTACAGCACACCACAAATAAAGAGATAGAAATAACTGACTGGAAATAACAGGCCACAACTTCATTCAACAGTAATAATAATAATCATACAAGAAGAGAGGTAGAATATTTCTAATTTAGAAACTATGGCCCTGGTGTGGCCCTCACTGGAAGGGGCCTAATTTTCCTTTCATGCCACTTTTATGCCGATTGTACAACTATACTAACTTTCCAATTAGATTAATTGGAGAGACTCCTGATTTATGCTGGTGTGAGATGAGAATCAATCAAAGAATATGTAGAGACCTCTATTGCAGGACTCAGTTGACCTAACAGAAGCAACAACTTCACTACCAGCCAGGATAATCATATGCTAGGTCCTTGGGTCTACACTGCTAGGTAACAGAACACCTAATCTAGGGCATAATAGTCTCTATCCTGCTGGTGTGGGAAATATGTTTGGTACTGGTCACCTCATTTCAAAAAGGATACTTTCGATCTTGAGAGAATTCATAGAAGAGTGACGGGAACATTCCAGGGTTTGGAAAAGCTCTCATATGAGAAGAGATTGAAAAGACTGGGATTGTTTATGTTTGAAAGAAGATGAATAAGATGGGACATGATAAAAGCATATAAAATAAGGAATTGTCTGGAGAAGGTAGATCAAGAACTTCTGTTATTTCTGTCTCAAAACACAAGAACAAGGAGACATTCAATGAAGGTAAAAGATGGGAAATTCCAAAATGATGAATGGAAATACTTTTTCATACAATATGTGATCAAACTGTTGGAACTCCCTACCATAGGGAGTCTTTGAGGACAAGAAATTAAGACTTTAAAAGGGTCTGAACATTTATATGGAAATCAAGACTATCCAGTGTTATAAATAATGGTTAAAAAGTTTTTGGAAGGGCTATTACGCCTTATGCTTCAGGGTTTAAGCCAATCTCTGACTATTAGAGATCAGAATGAGATCTGAATGGAGGAAGATTACCCTATGCTTACCTACTGTGGGGATCATACACCTTCCATTGAAGCATCGGGTACTGGCCACTGTCAGATACAGGATACTGGACATTGCGTCTGAACCTATATTCCTAAATGCTGTTGGCCCTTTTATTCCTGTCAGCATCTCTTGATGGGGCCAATTCTCCACTACCTGGCATTTTGTGTAGTTATTTTATGCTGGTGGAAAATACGTGAAAGACACTAGTACTATGATTAGTTAAAAAAATGAGTGAAGGTACAATGCAGTGGAGGATCAGACTCAAAGTCTAATCATTTGTTTCCTCCTCTTCTGATGACAGTGCAGTGGTAATGCTCCTGTAGTGTCCTGCTGCGGTGTTCGGGCTTTTCGGTCTCTCTCAGTGGTGGTCGGCTGTCTCCATCATCTACCTGAACTGGCTCAGATGTCTGGGAGTAGGAGATCTGGCTCTGCCAGTCAGCTCCATGTCTTATGAATGACAACTCCCTTCTCATGGAAAAGCCCTACTTTTTTCTTTAAATTGGTCACTGCAGCACGACTGATGCAGGCCTGAAGTGGTGGCTGCAAGCACATGAATCATATGCCATGGCACTGGAGCAGGGAGGAATAAAAGGACTTCACTCTACCCTCTTAAACCTATTACCTTGTTGTGGGAGTGGTGGAGATCCAATCATGGAAGCTGTCTGTGCGAATTTTACCCATTGCCAGTGGAATTTCTCTGTCTCTTTCAGGAAATGAAGTGTGGGAGAAATTTTTGCCATATGCACAAACACACACACACACACACACACACACACACACACACACTCACTGCTTACAAAATGACTAGCAAATTCAAGCTGAAACAATTGTGTGGACAGATGGGCACAACTGGCTGTGTTGTCCCTGATCCAACCACAGAACACTTCATGCTTATTACTTGTTTTAGGGGTCTTAACTTCAGTTCTTTTACGGGAACAGCTCCTGTTGAAATTAAAAGGAATTACATACATCCTTTTGGTGCACTGGGACGTTTTATAAGTGAGAGCGGAGATTGACAGACCAACAGCAAAGCCTCAGCTCAGTTAAAAAATCCTTTCCCCTCCTTCAGTGTACTCATTTTCTTCTCACGGTTTTTGGTCTATGTGTTGATGCTGAATGCTGATAAAACCATCCTTGGTGCAACCCCACCCAGGAACTCATCCAGGTACTGATCAAGCCACATTGACATTTTCTGTTACTAGGAGGTATTAGATGGCCTGCTTTAGATACACCTTGGGCCAAATGCTGTCTAGATAATTGGGAACAAAAACACTGTTATGAAGTGGGTGAGCCAGGGATTTTAATAATATCTTTAGAAGTAAAGCTCGCTTTTTATTTGTGCCTCTGTTTTTACTGTACCCTCTAGTGCTGATTTTGGTCACACTTTACAAGAAGGGTTCTTAAATCTGCATTTAATTAAAATGTAATAAGACAGTCCCTTTATGCTGTTTTTAGTTACCTGGACTTATTTATTAAATCCCATCATCATGCACAACCATTTGGTTTGAAATGGTTACATAATTATGAAACCTCAGGAAAATATTGTTAATAATCAGTTGATTCAGCAGGCACTCCCTCTTATTAAATCTACATGCATAATTGTCTTTGTCAAATCTTAAAGTGTTACCTTGGTATGTAGCGAGAGCGATTGTAAAAACAGTGTTTTAGTGAGACTGGCAGACATACATTCTTCTCAGTGCTCATAATAGAGACACTGCTTGCCCAAGGTCCAATAAAATCTTAAACCAGCTGTGAATGAATCATACATTCGATTTAAACAGTTACCATTTTTCAAATATGAGAGAATTCAATATATCCTGATTTTATATTGATCCAAACTTCACTGGTTTCTGCCACAGTAAGACAGGGGATCTGAACAAAAGAAACCCACATAAAAGTAAATCTAGCAGAAAGAATACGTAAAATAAATGGTGTGTTAGCCAAGTATAGTTCTCCAAAATGGATTAAGGGATCAGGTCACCCACTGCCTCAGGACAACTTCTCAAATCTGAAAAACGCTGGTGTTCACTGCCAGTAAATGTCCTGATGGAGGCTTCTTTAAAAACAGGAACCTTAACTGATCATCCCCTATGGAAATATACATGAAAGTCACAGAAACAGTTTAAAAACATAATAGTGGGAGAACAGGTTATTTACGAATCAAGTCTTTGACCAAAGGCCAGATCTCCATCTGTTGATGTTAAATGGCAGTTCTTGAAACCTTAGGATAACCGGCTGCTGTATTCACAGGTTTTAAATAATTTTCTTTTGAAATGTAGAGTTTAAAACCCTTGATAAAGTATGCATGTACAGCCTTCATAGTGTAATCTGAATCTGAAGTGGTTGCTCCACAAAGCATTTTGTATTACATACCTGAGGCATAACATACATGAAAGGCTATATATGTCACCTCTCCTCCCCGCATAACCTTGTGTTTTTTAAATCTTTCCACTTAGTGAGAATAGTGAGATCACTTGTGAAGATTACAAGAAAAACAGACAATCTACAAAATGGCTTTTTTTTTTTTTTTTTTGGTTTAGGAGTAAATAAGAGCTGGTTAAATCTGATTGTTTATCTGAAACTTTACACCAGCTTTGCCCTGGGTTAATTCACAGACTTACTTTCCTGCCATTGGGCCTAGCTAAAAATCCTCCATTTGTATAAGCACATATGTCCCAGTAACTGCTCCTTGGGATCCCCCTGACTCCTATATCGTCCCAGCATTCATATACACTACTGGATTGGACAGTGAGAAAGAGTTTAGATGAAGTATTGAAGGGAGAAAAAGGGATCAGGATGTGCCATCTTTTCAATCAGCAAGCAGGTCTGGAGTCTGAAGTTAAATCTAATATTCATTCATTCTAAAAAACTCAGTGTTCAATGCTTAATCAGCATTTAAAAAGCAAAAAGGAGCCACAAATCTTTGAATCTACCAGATTTATAGTGTGCAATTTACTATGTTAAAATGCCAACTATTTTCTGTCCAGATATATTTGAAAATACTCAATTTGTTTGTCATTTTGTAATATTTAAGAACTAGAACTTGGGCCTGTTTCTTATCAGTAACACTTAGACTTTCTTAAAACTGCCAACTTCAGGTGAGTTGCCTGAATTGTATCATGAACTGGGGCAGAATTTTGTCCACAGATTATAAAAAAGGACAATCTCAAAAGGTCATTCATGCTCTCCAGTCGTACTTGGAGGAGGTACATTTGTGCTGGGACATGATTTAAGCTACTTGTGGCAGATTCTAAGACCCCTTGACACAAATTATTTAAACATATTTCCAGAAGGAACATTGTTCATGTTCTGTACAGTTACAAAAATAGATCTTTTAGAAATTCTTTTCTTTTCAGAACTTTCTGCAAACTGAACAAAAACGCTATGTCTTTCCTCTGCATGCCTCCTTGAATCCTTCCCGTTTCAATAGGTTACTTGGGTATTAGTTTAGAAAGGATGTGTACAGTTAAAACTACCTGATCTGATGTTTTCATTTAGTAGGGAATACATCAATTTTTGGCTAGTAATGACTTCCTGCCAAATAAATTTCTCCCAGTCCAATAGCTAGTTAATATTAAAAAAATAATTGAAAGAACCACATACTTTAACTGGCGAAATATACCTTAGCTACCATCTCATTGAGCTAGATGGATATATGCTAAACTATATAAAAGGAAAGGGCAAGGGTATGTTCTATGTGCCTTTCTTCACTTGCGCTTCATATTCCAACAAGCCATTGCACACTGGCTAGATCCTTGCCTGTGGTCAGATCACAGAAAGTACAACTCAAGGGGTACTTATTGTCCTCATACTTCCCAGCACCTGATGCTGTTTAGTGCATGGCTGGTCCTCCTGCACTGTGTTAGAGCAACTTGAGGGTTGCTCTTACTGCAGGCTGCAATGACTACAGGATACAAAAATATAGCCAAGGGCTGCTGTTGCATGGAGATATCCTGCCCATTATCCTGTTTCCTGTTACACTGGTAACAGCGAAGGTTAATGGCATAAGAACCCCTAGCTGCTTCTGCACCATTAGAGAACCAGCCTTACATTGGGTGATCCCCCCCTTGACTGGTCATATTCACATTGTGGGCAGAAGCCACCAGCAGTGTGATGCCAAGCAGCAGCAGAGCTCCAGATCTGGCCCAGACTGCTTAACGCTGGTCCTGCGTTCAGAAAGTGAGAGAAACCAAGCCTATAGAAATGTTGGAAAATCTAATTCAATTAAAAATTATAATTATACAAATCAAAGTTCTCTTCATACTTACCGGACACCAGCAAGAACATTAGCAGCCATCTTGTTCTAGATGACATCTTGAGGTCCCTGATAGCTGTATATTTCTGTGATTCTGTTTCTATGAAATCAAATGTTCTTGGACCAACATGGCTACAACAACACTGCATACCAATGCTGGAAGCATCTGGCCAGATTATCTAGTCCAGTGGTGGACAACCTGCAGCCCGTCAGGGTAATTCGCTGGCAGGCTGCCAGACAGTTTGTTTACATTTGCACTGCTGCCCGCAGCGCCCAGTGGCCACGGTTTGCTGTTCCCGGACAATGGGAGCTGCGGGAAGCTGTGCGGGCCGCAGGGATGTGCTGGCTGCCACTTCCCACAGCTCCTATTGGCCAGGAACGGTGAACCGCAGCCACGGGGAGCTGCAGGCTGCCATGCAAATGTAAACAAACTGTCTGGCAACCCATCAGCAGATTACCCTGATGGGCCGCATGCGGCTCCGAGTCCACAGGTTGCCCACCACTGATCTAGTTCCTTAAAGCTGATTTGCATTATTCTGCAAAGCAGCCCTAAACCTGGCAGAATCAGCTAACGAAGGATTCCCCCTGCATAAGGTGACACTAATCACCACAAGTGGCTTTTATATCACCCTGATGATGTGGAAGGCATGTCATGGTTGCCATCTGGGTGTAAAGTGTTTTCAAAAGGAGGACAGTGAGAACGAATTCAAACAGCTATAGGTCCATACCTTAAACTGAGGCAGAGAATGGGATGCACAGGGATGGGGAAAAGGTTGCTACAAGCCACCTTTGCTCTTTTCTTACCCTGCTACTGATCTGGTTCCAATTTAAATTGGAGCATCCTAAAGGCTTCTCTAATTTGCAGTGGCTTCCAGCCATATCAAGAGATCTTCCATCTCTTCTCCAAGCCATTCAATTGAAGGGAATGGCGTAAGGAAAGAACATAGTGCAAGTCATGGGATAGGATTCTTTTGATGTTAATGTACATTCAAAAATTTTAATTTTTAATATGTATCTCATAGCTATGAGATAGGGACACTTAAAAATAAAATAAATAAAATTTAGTACTTTGGTTCAGCTCTGCTCTTCCATCTCCATTATCATGTATGTCCCTGAGATTTTTGCCACAGTGAGCTACCAGATTTGTGGTAAAGAAAGATTTGTGGTAAAGCCTTAATGATAATGAGCTTGATAGAGCAAAGTGCTGAGGACTCTGGTCCTGATCCAGCATAAAAGTAAGCATATGTTTAAATACTCAGCACATGAGCAGGTTGGTGAGGTAATATCTTTTAATGGACCAACTTCTGCTGTTGAGAGAGACAAGCTTTTAAGCTACACAGAGCTCTTCTTCAGCTTGTCTCTCTCTCACCAACAGAAGCTGGTCCAATAAACGATACTACCTCACCCACCTTATCTCTCTAATATCCTGGAATCAATGTGGCTACAACAACACAGCAACTACATGGATAGTTCCTTGGAACTTCATGGGATGAGCCAAATGCTTAAAGTTAAACACATGGTTTGCTGAACTGGCTCCTTGCAGGACTGAAACCAATGAAAACTGTAATCATGAAGAAATGGAACATTTCCCAGATTAATAGGGCTGGATTCTGACCTCTAGTCACAAGTGAAAATCCTGTGTAACTGTAATGGTGCTGGTTCTCTAATTTACTGGGTTTTTATATTAGTTTAAAACCATTTCAAAACCTGATTTACATCGATGTAAGAGAGAGAGAATGTGGCACAAGGCTTTTTCAATAGAAGAGTACAATATTTTTTCTGAGCTACTTGCTAATTGATAAGTGGTAAAGTGAGCTCTCATGTGCCCTGTGGAGTTGCATTGTGGGGATTATTTGAACCAATGAAAATATAAAAATACTCAAACTAACTGAATTGTGCGAGGGGGGTAGTAGATTAAGAAAACACTTCTGAGGTCTTCTATTTTGTTTTTTTACAGCTAATTTACAAGTTCATCACAGTTGTTTTAGGGTGGGGTAAAATTCAGTCTTTGTTTGTTGAGCCCTAGGCCTCTTCTTAATAAGGAGTTTATATAGATCCAATTTATTTTCTAGGATCAGTCCCACTGATATGTCCTGATTCAGGAAAGATTTATGCTCATGCTTAAGTCCATCTCTATTCAGAAGTCAAGGAAGTGGTTAAGAATGTACTTAAATTCCATTGACTTCAATGGGATTTAAGCACATGCTTAAGGGCCTGTCCTAAAAAGGGATGCTTCCCTGAATCAGGTCCCTAGTGCCATCAGTTTCATCACTCACTCTGTGCGATTGAGCATATTGTCTAGAAAGACAACGAATCTTGATTTAGACACTTCTGCTAGTATGTTCCAGTGGTTAATTACTGAAGTTGAGATGCATCTTCAAAGCCACTTAAATCCCCTGCTTACACTAGTCTAAATTTGGCCCTCCAATAGGAGAATTTTTTTTTGTTATGACACAATCATTACTAATTCTGGGCAGATCACTACCTTGTTTTTTATGGTTGTTTTCTTATGGAGCTAAAAAAAACACTTAATTCATATTAGAGAAGCCCTTAGGAAAGGCTTGAACATGGAGTTTCAGTTTTCTGAGTACTGCTATACCATGTCTTTCAAAGAATTAATAATACTTTTCACTTACATAGCTCTCTCCATTTAAGGGACTCAAAAAAGGCAAAGAACAGATTCCCAAGATTTCAACAGAAAAAAAAAATCACACACATTCCCATGGGGATTCCATCGTTGCCATGCAGGGATAAAAAAGAGGAAGAGGATATTTTTTTCGGTTCTGCATCTTAGCGAAAATAGAAGTTCTCTAGGGTACTTCTCTGAAACTTGTCATGAAGTGGTAATCTAGTCATCCTAGTCTGACACTTGATTTTTTCCCTAACTGTCAGGTTGAAGAAAGAGGTAAAAGCTGGAGTGTAGAGATATATTCCTCTTTTATTTTCATATTTTTGGGATATTGTTACCTGATTATGATCATTCTGCAGGAGATATCCAATTAATGCAGAAACAAAATTTGTAAGGCTAACCCATTTGCCATGGTTATGATAGTCGCAGGTAAACCTATACGGTTGCATAAAGAAATAATAATTTTGGAGATGCCAGTCCAGATTATAAGGAAAATGCTTTTTATTATAGGAAAATCTTGGCTTCTTGTAAGTTCTGTGCCTATGTTATTTTGACCATCTACAACTGTGTTTTATAATTAAGCCCTTAAAGAATACATCAGAAAATATTTTTCCCTCTTGCAACATTTCTGAATATAAATATAGGGCCCAATTCATATATATGGGTGTTTGCAGTGGAAAGTAATTAAAATAATAGGAAGTCATCAAAAAGCCAGTGTTTCATCCCAAAACAGTTCGCAGTTTATATATGCTAAGAAGTGTTCATTCATTTTAAACTTAGTGTTTGTTGAGATTAACAAGATAGATTCAATTTTATAACAAGCCATTAATTAGTTTGCTATTCCTAAAAATTCAATTTCTATTTTATTTAACATCACAGATTTTTAACAGATATCACAATTAAGACAATTTCTATATATAAGAATATTGTGTAGCCTTATTGTGGACCAGCTGGCTGGGAATTAATATTTATGTATAAATGTGGACTATGGAATAATACAGCTAAATCAAAATACATATTTATTGTCACATAAAAGAGAAACTAACACAGCTTTATTTATAAGCCACCCTCATAATTTTCTCTGTTAAAATTATAAAAGATTTTATTTTTCTGTAATAATTTGCTGTATCCAAATATAAATTCCATACAGCTACTTAGCAACACATGAAATGGGTTTCCACTGCAAAATTCAGATACATAGTTTGTATCTTTCAAAATCAGGGGTTTGGAATCTGGGATCGGGTTCAGAATATTATAGACGTAAAGCCAAAGGCAAGTGTTGAAACTAAGCTCTGGGTCTGGATTTGGCTTCTGAACCTTGCAACTATTAGGAAATTTTTACATTTGGGATTTTTCTTTGTGCCCATTTCTAATAAAAGGACAAAAGACATTCTGAGGTCCCTTCCAGCCCTATATTTCTATGATTCTATGACTGTGATCTGTCCTAAGCATTCACTATGGACTAAAGCAGCATAAGCCCCTACCTCTATTGTCTTTTGTATGCTCCCTGGGTTACCAGTGTGTGTGCACAGAACAGAGAGCAAGCTCCACGGGGTCACTACTCCCCTGCCATTAGCAGGTGTCAGGGGGAGTGGGTGGAGAGAGAGAAGCAGAGAAAAGGATGCAATGGACACAACCTTGACTCTAGTCCTCCAATATTCTGGCCAGCAAAAGGAGCAGAACTAGGATGTTGATCAAGGGCAACAGCTGATTATTCTTCCCTGGAGAAAGGCAGGAATCAGGGAAAATATTATCTCTCTCAAGGTCACAGATATTTTCCTGGGCTACACCTAAATGCCTGGGAGTATCCAGCAGATAAAATTATACAGTGCAGGTAATTCCATAATCATTTGCATGTACTGAGGAGGGGCTGCTGTCAGCCATCTCCCTTTATCCATCCTGGTCCCCAGCCAACCTGCTGCTGGGACCCTGCCACCCCATCCACTTGATTAATAGTTAAGGGGGGGGGGTTACAAAGAAGGGCGGGTTGGCTCCCAGCTGTACCAGTCATAAAGAGTCGCCCCTCTCCCGTTTCCACTCCTTTAAAGAATACTTCCTTTAAATCCTTTCTCGGTCCATTTTATCTGATCACCATATCCCTTCCCTGCAGAGTACCCACACTGGACATCTGCGCCACACTTACATAATGAGTTGCAACATCACAGGCTAACCCCCGTTTCATGATCCCCACAACTCCCCCCTCCCCGAACCCACTGTGTGGAAGGTGACCCCCCACATCTCACCTTGGTCAATCTGGCGGTGAGGGGAAAAGTCCTTCCCAGCTCCGCAAGAAAGGAATGACTAACACAATGGATCATGACAAAACTGGTATTTAACTACTTCCATGGGTGGGAGTGTGGGTGCTGCTCTGCCTGGTCCAGTTAAAGAGGGCTTCTCCTGCAGCAGCATGGACATAAACAGTCCCCCCTCTCTTTTGGTCACCTGAGAAGATGGGTCAATGTCCCTATGCTGACCTGGTCTGCAGCTGCTGCAGCAGGTCACTCTGGCTTGCTAGCCCTTTTCCTACAAGAAATACAACAGCCCTTACTGCTTAATGTGTGGTGAGGTCATTTACTTCAAAGGTACAGAAGTGGCTTTAAAGGAACCAGGAATATTCTCCACTTGCACTATTCTAATGTCATATTCGCAAATGCTCACCTAACCAGTGACAATAATTGGTAAGAAGCCAAAACCAGATGCTTTTATTCAAGTCTTCTGAAATTTGGAGGATCCAGGATGCTGGAAGCAGTTTGTATGTTATACATAGGACCCAGATAGGAAGAATTCCTGAATTTGGCTTTGGTTTTATAAAGCCAAAACTTGACTAACAAAATTTTGCAAAAATAAAACAAAATTGAACCACATCTTCCCAACTTTTGTTCATCTCTAACTGTAATACAGATCTATTGTGAGGGCAATTTAAGCATAAGAAGTAGCAGGTACGTTCTGCAAGAGCTGAGACTTCCCTTTTTACTGTACATGCCTCCACACAAGAGACCACTTAAACAAATACGCAGCAGAAAAGGTCTATCAAAATAATACAGGCCTCATGCAGGGAGAAAGAAATATACTATATCCCTTTTAACTGGATATCTGAAAATAAGACAGTCCTGTTACTAGAATAACCACTCAGTGAACCTGAACCTAGAATGAATTTTTCAAGGTGACTGGTGGGGGGCGGGGAGGGGGTACTTTTTCACTGGAACAAACCAAAGTCTCATACAAAATGGCATAACCCTTTCCAAAGAATACTGTATTGGTTAAAGAAAAAGATCTCATAAAAGAACACAATTATAGTGCCACAAGATTGTCTATTTATCAGATTTCTATTGTATACTTTGCTTGTTTTCTTCTATGTATACTTTGCCTAAAAATATTGAGAGACATCTGTTGATTTCTCAAGCTAATAAGCACTCTTCCTGTATTTTTCTATTGTCCAGTATTTCCTTCTATTTCTAGCACAACTCTTTTAATGTAGTGGTCTACAGTTACAGCAGCAGTCAGACAGAGCTAGGGAACTTATTTCTCCATAGAGAACACTGTGAAATACACAAGTTCCTTACACATTTTTTTTCTTTTTTTAAGCAGGAAGTTTCTATGACTTCAGACCAGCACCAATGAGAATCTGAATGGGGAACATGCCAGCCTAGATTTGGGTCTATAAAAAGAAAGCGACTCATGGTAAGTTTTAAAACAGTTCAGTGGTTATGTAGACTGCAGCAATCTACAAATTACTACAGACCATTACATTATTTGAGTTCTTGTTTCCTCTCTATCATGGCACTCCACAGAAGCTGTAAGTAGCATCATGATTCCAGCCTCCTCTGTCTGATGATTTGCCCAGATGACTATGTGAACATACCCAGCCAGAGAATAAAATGTTTTGTATTTCTTCTCCTTCGGGTGGCCATTGTCTCCAGCTGGTTCTATACACAGTGAGTCATTAATTAAACCCAGATTCTTTGTAAGTGGCCTGTTCTGGGGCTGAAGTTTACTCCAGCTTGCTCTGCTTCTGCAGACAATATTTTGGGGATTTCAGACTTTTAAGTTGTTTTTTTTTATTATTATTTAACGTTTTCCTCACTCTTTCTTCTTTCACAAGTATTTATCTTAGAGACAGAAAGTGAAAGGCTAGGTTAAGAAAAACACAGCCACCTCCAAAGTGCTAAAGCTGCAATAAACCCATCACCTCTAACAACAACGGAGCATGAAAAGATAAAAAACAGCCTGCCAAGAATGTAGTAACCACCCATTCACTTTTAAATGCTCTCCACACTTCAATGCACAGACCTAATTACTTTTCTACATTCCCAAATCCACTTTGCCGCACTGCAATCAGAAACTTGGCGTTAAAATATTTTAGACTCTAAGGATCAAGACTAATTACAGGCCTAAGCTGCACCTTTTGGTTTTCTTACCCCCACCCTGCCCTCCTTCTCTTCTTTGGGCTTCTTTAAAGCACGCTCCACTGGAAGAAAGACTGCCCAGTCCCAGTTGGGGGTGAGGTAAAGAGAGAATAAAACAAAAAGAAACTCAGTTCAATTCAGTAAGCTTCAATGAGGCTGGTATATTTAATGTGAGCCCAGGGTTAGCCTACAGAATTGTGGCAGAATGCAATATTCTCAACAAAAAAAGAGGTGTTTAAAGTCGGGTAAGGCCCCATAAGGCTGTTGTTGGTGTTTAAGTAGTACACCAAGGTATTTAGCTCTAAGGGTTTCTAAACATTCCAGCTGAGAATAAAACCACAGCTTTACAGTAGCTGCTTAAAGGTTTGGGGGGCTGGGAATGTTCCCTCCCCCTTGTACTGAAAGGTCAACAAACAGTAGGAAAGATCATGTCATAACAAAGATGAAGCCACCTATTATAGGGTATAGTGATGGCTAATGGCACTATCAGAGGGACTAATCCTATATATTAAATGGCATAATTGTTATAATAATATCATGTTTATTAGAACACCCAAGTGTGAGACATTTTTCATTTTGGGAAACATGAAAGCCAGTAACCTTCTGAGGACAGATGCTTGTTATAAATATGGAAATATTAGATAATTACTTCAATCGTGCAATCTTCATGCGGCATCCAAAATGCATTTTTGATACACACATGTTATGTTTCATAGCATTTACTAAATTACTTTGGGGTAATTTTCCCGGAGTTACACTCTTAAAAGCTTTCATTCACACTTAACAATTATCTGTGGAATTTGGCACTAATGTTTTACCTCTGAAGTACTTTTAGTTCCACATATTTAATGAAAAAAAAAAGCACATTCATTTCAAAGGAAGTTCATGAAACAAATCTATAGGAAGCTGTCATGATGGTACAGATACTTTATGGAAACTTCAGTGCTCAGTTTGAATTCTGGCAAGCTTCCTGGGATTGGATCCAATTAACCTGATATGGACATGGGTTTTTCAAACTTGCACAGCTCTAACGTCAAGCTTTAATGGGATCTGGGGTCACCTTGATGAGATAACAGTTATGGGCCTTATTCTGAGATCACTTGTACCAGTGTAAATCAGGGGTGACCTCACTGACTTTACTGGAGATTACACCAGTGGAGAACTGGTGTAAACAAAATCCAGAAGTAGGACACAGGGCTGATAGAATAAAAACAAAGAAAATATCTATTTAGATAGATCTCTTTCTGTGATATACGCACACAGAATATATGTAAACCCTGTATTAATACATGCACCATACACACACACACACACACAAACACACATAAATGTTGTAAGTCCCAGTGCAGCTTACAATAATAAAAATTAAATAGTCCTCACCAAATTGTATTCTAGGGGAAGGGTTAAAACAATAAGACATTCTATGTGGCGATAGTTCACATGGAGGTTTAAAAAAAATAATAAAGGAGTTAGCATAGAGCATGCATATTGGCTTGCAACTACCAATTAACCCTCCTTGTTAGATAGGTAATTTATTCTACTCAGCAGCATCAAATATCAGACAAAAAGGGGCCAAAACAGTAATTATCTTCATGGAATTCAAAGGCTTGAAAGCCAATAATTCCAAAGAAATAAAAACAGAGTTCTTTTCATACTATATGCTTCATCTTAAGGACTGTAATAAGAGCCAGGCCCTAGCTGTGACCCTTTACACTTCAAGGTGAAAAAGTAGGTTAAAGAAAGTAATGGCAATAATCATGGGGCTTTTCTACATAAAACAGACTGTGAGTAGAGGTCAAAGATCAAACACTCGGGGCACTACCTGCGTCACTCAAAGATCAGATCCACAATAGAAATGAAGAGCTAGACTAGCAAGAGGGAGCAATAAAAATAATCAATTATAAAACTATTGGGGAAATAAATAGGTCAAGAAAAAAATGGATTTCAAAAGTCTGGATTAGATAAAAGAACATTCACCTTCATTTTTTGAAACAATAAGTCTAAGGATTCCCTGAACTTTACCAGAAACCTCCAAAAGAAATGATTTTTAAATACTTCCATTTCATCTCTATCCCCACCATCTAGCTGCCTTATTTCACATGATCTGAAAGGTGCTTTAAAAATCTTTCTTGAACTGCTTTGGATACTTTTACATATGATTATAAAGATGTGCTTCTCTCAGGGTTGTACTCTAACTTTATCTTTTTTTAAAAATCTTCATCTTATTCAGTTTTTGGAGTCATAGCAACTTAGATCCCTATTCTGAGCTTCTGAGAGTTATAGGAACAGATTATAGATGAACTATTATATGTTGTATGAACTCAAGGGAAATGCATTCACCTTACCCACTACTGTGGCCTTCTAATAGTTCAAATAGCTGTCCATATAATGCCATATAGGAGGCTTCTGGCCTTTACGATATAGGAGGGCATTTTATCACCAGTTTTATATAAGCTAATGAGTATAACCCTTGCTTTTCATTTACGAAGGTCAAGGTACAAACCCACATATCTGATTTAAATTATTCCTTATTTTTCACCCTTCATATGCTCCAGTGGCTCCATCCTGCAAGGTGCTGAGTCCTCTGCCCCCAGTCTAGCAAAGCAGTGAGACTACTTGTATGCTCAAAGATAGCACATGCTTAAATGCTTTCTGGACTGGGGAGAGGGTGCTCTAGCCCCAGACGACAAGAGGAAACAAACATGAAAATGAAAGAGCTGGGCAGGTACATGACACATTCTTTTGCTTTTGGTGTTTCTGAAGTTTCAGTTGACTGGATGCTGAGCATCTGCTGTACAGAAGTCTTTCCTTACAATCTAGGGAACATTGAACATTCAGGGATATTTGCAGATGGATGAAAGAAAAAAACAAAGCTTTGTCATAAGAAATAGAATTGGTGATACAGAAGGTTCTAGAATGCTGCCACCTACTGCATGAGGCAGTTGTCTGAGCTATGAGGTTGACTGTCATTTTGAAACAATATGGCCTCCGTAATATAAGACTCTTGTGAATATCACCTGTAATAGATACAGAGATTCAGATAATATATAACTAAAATGGATCCAAATGTTGTCAGTTGATAACTTGATGTTAATATATTGTGAAGATATCTGTACTGTTAGATGAACAAAGATGTTCTGAATAAAATTTGATCATGATATTTCTGGCATCACTGACTAATTGCATGTTTGTATTGTGGAAAATCTACTGAGGGCTTTAGGTAAGAGCATCTGAAGAAGGCACACAGGTATTGCTGCATTGAAAGAGAGGGGATTAAATGAAGTCAGACGAGAGGGGATTTCAGAAATTCAGCAAAATTTCTGCAGATTTGACAGGACTGACCTGTACTTTCCTCTGAGCTGTACTGATTGGCTCTTTGCTCCAACCCTCTCTCTCCACTCTTCTTCCTCACAGTCACTTCACCCCCAGTTTCACTCCACACCTGCCCCTCATGCTCTTCTCTCCTGCCCTGCCCCCTCCCTCACTTTTCTTTCAGTTTAGCCAATCTAACTAACTAACCCCTCTCCCACCAAAAAAATAATGCCACTACATGCCATTGCCGCCATCACAATGGTCACTCACTTGTGTAGTTCTACCTCTTCCCCAACCCTATCTCTGTCTTGTCTGTATAGACTGTAAGCTCTTCAGGGCAGGGACCGTTTGCTACTCTGTATTTGTATATTGCCTAGCACAATGGGGTACCATTCTTGGCTGGTACTTAGCACTACTGTAATAAACATGATTAATAATATTTATAGCTCCTTATTTTCCAGAGGTAATGTAACAGAATCATAAATCCAGCATATTATTCCCAGGTTTTGGAGGAAACTAGCACTGGCAAAAGACTTCTCTCTCTCTTTGCTCCTATCATGGAATAGAAACTCCATAGATGTCTGCTTATTTTGTATCATATTGTCCAGTAATTCAATATTGCATCAGATTAGAGACGGCTGATTCACTGTCTGACACATTCAGCTATGGATTAGATATATCCTAACCCTCATGCCCAGACTATACAAAGTACATTCTGTAACATCTGAAGGAAAATATGACTTTACTTTCACCAAATACTTTATTGTTCCTAATGGGTTGGATAGAACACAGAGATGTAAGACAAGTTTTGGGATGCTGCTATTTATTATCTTAAATGCACGCAGAGTCTATGCAAATTCTCTTGCTGCACTGCTCCTCAACAATTTCCAATAGGCTGTGATGAACACCAGAGACATGAAAACTGTTAACTTTAACCATACTGGTTCTTGGATACTCATCATCTGAATTTTCCACCTCTGTACTTTAAAGCACTCCCAGATTTGTGTGGTCACATTTTTCTCTTTTAAGATATATCCCTAATTATTAAATTACCTTTAATGTGTTTAATGTTTTGTCAGATACCAGAATTCATTTCCTTATGCTGTAGTTTTAGTTAAGAACTATTGGCTGATATCTCCCTAGGAAAGAGAGTCCTTAATATCCAGCGTAGTAGAAATATAATAATGGTCACATTGGCCTATTGTTTTAGGCCTTAATCAGCTAGGAGAAGGTCATTAGGCGTCATACCTTTGATGTGATCTGAATTAGGATGAATTGAAAGTTATATTCCCTCCTTGGACTGTGATGTTTCAGGTTGCAATGTTACAATAAGCCATAATGTGAACTTCACATATTATCCCTCAAAGTCAGAGTTCTGTTATTATTATTAGTCCTGACATTGATATAGTATCCTATGTTTGATTACCAGATTTATTTTACTTTTATTCAGTGTTTTAAGTTAGAATTGCGTGGTAGGTTATGATCTGTATGATGTGTTGCCTTTTTACTATAGACTACCAATACACCTAAAAACTTTTAAAAGTTCAATTAATTAAAATTATTCTTGCATCAAGTGCCCTCTTTGGGACAGATTCTGCCTAACATTAATGGGGGGTACACAGTGGGGTAAAGTAGGGTGCAAGGAATCTTCCACTGCTTTGAGTTGCTTGCAAAAAGAACCAGGCAGAATTATAGTCTCTGCATTTTAGTGCCTCAGCCCTTTGTTCCCTAAAGACAGCAGGAATGTCTTAGCCTTCTTTCCAACTCTCAGACATTGGCCAAAAGGGCAGATATGGTGTAGTGGGGAAGTAAGTTACACCTCATCACTGGATGTAACAACATATGTGCCCACCTGCACACTGGAACTCAAGAGGCATTTGGCCTTGATAGCCACTCCAATTTATCTCATCGTAAGTGAGAGTAGAATTTGGCCCATATACCATTTAAATTGTTTTTGGTGGTCATAATTTTCCCTCTAAATTTATAATAGGCATATGGATGTTTTATTGGTTTGGGTATAGCAGGCCTAGATTATTATAGTGACTAAGTGAAGTCAGAGTGGATATTCCAGATTTACACCAGTTCAACTGTGAGTAGAATTTGGCCTCATGAATTCAGATGTGTGAGACAAGGCAAGGCATTTAGGCACATACAATGACTAGGCACACAGAATGAAATCTTCCCAGGACTATATTCAGATATAATCTCTTCTTTTTTAAGTTTGGTCACCCTTGGAAAGGAGAATATCTCAATTCGGTTTTTCTTGGCAAATATCACCCCTTTTTGTATTAGAAAATGCACAGCTCTCTCAGACTAGTAGGAATAAGCTATTTTCTGTAAGTCTGAATTTTGCCTATAGTAATCAATAAAATATTAACAACATTTTACACTTACATAGTATCTTTTATCTGAAGATTTGAAAGTGATGGACAGTGGTATGTGTTGCTATCCCAATTTTAGGCATGGGAAAATGGAACGACAGAACAGTTAGTGGGCTCTAGGCCAGAAAGCAAGTCAATGGCAAGAGTCAGACTTAGAGCCCAAATCTTGGAACTCTCAGTGCCTTGCTCTAGCTGTTTGCCCTACTGCCTCTCTGGCTCTATAGAAGTGAAAAGAAAGTCAGCCATCTGCATTCCCATTTTACATTTGTGTAAGGTTTTGATGTGGCCTCAGAAGCTTGTGTTAAAGCAATTTTGGTTTCCATGGAAGTCCAGTAAAGAATATCAGAATGGAATGTATTTGCTTTTAAAACAGGGGCAAGGCACTATCTGAGTTAGAGAGCTAATTGTGGGAAAAATAGTTGTATCAGGGCATGGGGAGAGGGGGGTTACAAATACTTCTACAAATATAATAGGTAGATAGCCAAGATGTGGCAGCCTTAGATTGTTAACGATTTTTAAATGAGGAAAATAGAGCGGAGAAGCAATGTATATATGTATATATACATTAGACTGTCTCCCTGACAGCAGATGATAAACATTCTTCAAAAAAGAGACTGTTGACACTAGAAATCTCCAAAGTCTCGCTTTTAATAATATTATAAATCTGAGCAAAGGAGAAAGATAATGAGGTAACAGGCCATGTGTTCTGTGACAAATCAGCCTAGGTTCGAAAGCAGAAATGATATGACCCTATTTGGCAGCACTGGAAGGCTGAGAGATTAGATTCCACCTGCTGTCAGTTAAGTTACCTCATCAGTTTGCATGTATTTGCCAGGCTAATCGCAAGCTTACACAAATAAAAACATTAATATGTGTTTTCAAAACAGTGATTTTGGATTTTTATAACAAGTTTGTCAAGGATTTAGGCCAAGCTCTCCAATGATTGCCAGCGATTAAACTCCTCTGCATTATTGGCTTGTAAATAATTAGTTTTCATTTGTCTTTCCTGAGACAATCTCTTGTGCATCTTATTTCTTTTTGCGTCTTTACAGTGCAAAGTTCCAACTTCCAAGCATTAGAGTGATACTCCATATAGGTCTTACCGTGTGGAGGTAGCACCCCCAAAATGAGAAGAGGTCTCAGGGGCATTATCTTGGCTTTTTACCCATTCTTTCTGTCTCCCTATAGTTCCCTTTCCTCCACATCACTCCTACATTTACAGTGAAGGTATGTGAACTAATAACCTCAGAGCAGTGATGACAACTCGTAAGCATCCTGTATTGGAGTTTGGTCGCCTTCTTCTTTGTGACTTAGCCAGCGCCTGCCAAGGAATAGTATGTATCATATTTTGGTGTACTTATCCACAGGGCTGACTTTCTAAATCTAGTACCAACTCATTCTCTGTGAATGGAAACTTTCAAACTATATTCAGACAAAAAAAATGAAACGTGTTTACTTTGTACGACTTGGACACTTTGAAATTAATATTTTTAATATTGGCTTCAGTGGGAGTTACAGTTCTGGAAGGCAGGTTAATTAGTTAATATTTGCTTATTTGAATGATAAAAAAAAAACCAAACAGAACTCAGTGCCATCCATAGTCTAGGCATCCTGATGTAATTTAATATGACATTAAAATTTCAAATACAATGGACTGCTATTCTCTATACAAGACACTAGCAGAGAAAAAATCACCTCCGACCAAATGCTTGAGAGAAAAGGTGGGCCAGGAAGCATGGCCTAAAGATGTTCGGATCTGGACTCTGGTGGATCCAGGCAGAGGAGTGAATTCCGCAGCTGAGGACCCCTTAAAAAGAATGTCCTGGCAGCAGCTCTGACTCTCCTTTATATCGACTGAGGTACCCTCATTTCAGAATTGTGTGTGTTCCCATGATTTCCTAAAATGCAAAGAAAATTCTCCCAGAACTCAGTCTAAAAATGGTCATTTCAAATCTCTTTCAGGCACTGTGAAGCTATATCTTTCCAAGGACTGCGGGGAAATGGAAGTGTTGCCTGAAACTGGTCTGCCTGCCTAGACAGTGAAAAACCAACAACTGAATCCTGCATTGTTCCCACTCCAGTTCTAGTATTTAAACATTCATTCTGAGAGTATCTTAACATACAGATTCCTATACCTTGATGCCCACAATGACAACCACTGGACGCTGCAGCACTAAAGGAACCCTGCTGAAATGTAACCAACCCTACGCTGTCACTAAGGGGCTCTGGGAGCAACAGCTCTAAAGAGAAATGTTCTCATACATATTCGTATGCACAGCCTCAGGGCCCTGACAAAAATCTAACCAGTTCCCTGATGCTGTCACTAAAACGTTTAAGGGGCAATGGCACTGAAGAATTTTTCTAGGTTATCTTTGCTGACCTAGTGCACTCAAAAGGGATCCCAACTGGAGCTGAGCAGGCTTGGAATTCGGCTTGTGTTCACTGACACTGAGGTCTCTTGAGCACAGCAGCAATTGCAGCGCTCTAGCAACCTGACTCACTAAAACAATTCATTGTCATGAGTATCCGTGAAAAGTGTGGCAACCTGCATACACTGATTGCTCTTTAAAAAAATAAGTCATCTATATTTGTGGTTTCTTAGTGCTACTTACCGATCGTATGTCACTTTCATGGACAATCCGCAATGGTTTTAAGTGATGGGACAGAGCAGAAAGACACCCCTGTACTGGAAACTAATTTTGTTTTCTTGTTTATTGGTTTGTAAATAGAAAGACAATAAAAGGAGGAAACACAATTTGTGAAATAAGTACAATAATTACTCATTTTCACATAGAAGAGCAATAACATAATCCTAATTCTCTAATGTGTTTGCAGCTGTGGGAAATTTTTTAATAAGAGTGCTAGAGAATGGGAAGATTGTTGCCCACTGATTTGTGTTTTTAAATTTGGGGTTTCTACATTAAGCCTACTTTATAAGTGGCTATTTGCAGGATTGGTTCTCTAGTTCATGTGTTTGATGTGTAACCTTCAGGGCTTCCTGTGAGGTAATTATCTTGCTGGATGAGCTAATCTAGCACAGAATACTACACCTGCTTCATTCTGCTAACAAATAGGCCTCTGCCTTCTAAAGACTCCCTGACCTGACTTATTATATCTTCCCCATCAGCCGAAAGACTCATATCATCCCTGGGCCAAAGGTGAACTGCCTAGAGACAAAGTTGGAATGAATTTTTTGCAGTCCCATTTCTCCAGACATTCAAACCACTTCATTCTGAAGAGTGGAGACCTTTAACTCTGTCACATTTATATATGCTTATAAGGCCAGAGAAGGTGCTTTCTGCAGAACTGCTCCAGATGAATGTATCAAAATAAAAAATCCAGAATAAAGTGTTTTTTGCCTCTCAAACCTTTTGTTTGACAACATTATTACTTCAAGAGGAAAGAAATATGGACGTTGACACTGCTGTTGATGCTCCTTGTGTTTACTAGCATTTCCAAAGTTGAATATACATAATGGATGCTAATGCTGTAATACATGGAAGAGCATGCAGAAATTCAAAGTTCAAATTCATATTCTGTCATGGGTTTTAAGGGAGTGGGGATAGAATAAGGAATTACATTCATAGATGTGGTCCTCCTGGTTCAGAAAAATTTCGAGATGTTTTTAGCTGATGCCAGTTTGCCATTTAAAATGTTGCTTTGTATTTATAGTTTTCTTACTCCCTAAAGCAAAAGAGGCTAATATTCATTTAAAACCCAATAACAATTAAAACACCCAATAACAATTAAAACCTACAATGAACAACTGCTCTAGCTTTGTTTATTGCACGCATAAATAATCATACTTCAATGAACATGTTAGTATCTATGATCACTTCCTAGATTAAGGTTGCCTCGAGACTGCTTGCTTTGGCTACTGTAAATGTGACATGAATTACACTCAGAAAATGTGTCTTACATGCAGGGTTTGAAGTAAATTATTTTCTTCTAATATACCTACACAACTGTCACAAGGAATTACACTACAGATTTAGTGATGTTAAGTGTCAATTGTAATTTGGTGACAGCCATTTTATTGGCTATGCATATTGCTCTGCTAGGACTTGCTTCTCAGTATGGAGGCCCCTGTATCATTAAAAACCAGTGATCCTTCACTGATGACATAATTTGACTGGCAGAGAGAGGAGCAGTGAGGGGCTTGCTTCCACCTGCACAGAATCTGCTATATGTCAGAGATGAATTTGCCTTCAAATTAGAAACAGCACAGCAGACTAGTGGCGGTGATTTCGCTTGATTTCTTTTAAGGACTTTCACTGGAATGGTTACTGAGCAGCTGATAGGAGTCTGCTTTAATATGTCAAACACAGATATTATGCAGCCTGTAAACATTTCAAATATTTTTAGCTACAGCATAGAGTGAGTTATTTGAGAAATAGTTTCAGCTGAATTGAGCCACATGTATTTTTCTGCATACTCATCCATCCATCTATCCTTTTGTCCTTAACTCTACCTCTGCAATAGGTTCTGGGTATTAAATTTGTGTGTTAAAAAGGAAAAAAATGGGTTAATATAAAACCAGTGTTTCAATGCATATGATAAATCATATAAGCTGTGTAAAAATTTACCCTAAGAGCAGAACCATAATCATACATTTTGAAAATTTTATAAACTGACAATTCAAGTTATGTGTTTTATGCTAACACATATAGTAGTAGGTTCTAACAAACTGTCATTTACTCATAAACAGTAAAAAGAAAAGGAGGACTTGTGGCACCTTAGAGACTAACAAATCTCTAAGGTGCCACAAGTACTCCTTTTCTTTTTGCGAATACAGATTAACATGGCTGCTACTCTGAAACCTGTCATCAACCATAGAAAAGCTGAAGGTATATTTTATATACAGTCTATCTAGTCACATGCGCACCCCTCCACCCATATAAATACACTATGCACTTATACCGTGGAAGAGGATTCCAAGACTTTCTTAGCAAATTTAAATCAATATAGCTGCATTTCTTTTTCAGTATTTAAATTAAATTTTTTGCTGCAAGGAACAAAGCAAAGTACCTTAAAAGAAAGTATTTCCCTAGTAATTTAACCTCATTTCACACTTATTTGGCAGCTTTTCTTAGCCAATTGGTTTCATTGAAAATGCTGACAATGTTCACCTATTAGAATTGTCCCCCTCCATAAGGCGTGTTTTCCCCTCAGATTCATTTCATTAACTTGCAACATAGAAAAATTAATTTTTTCCTCAAGACTACCAACATTCCATAATACATATTTTTCCTTATTTCCATTTTTTACATTGCTTGTTCTATTTTATTTTTTTGAAAAAATCTTTACTGAACAATAAACAGCATAAATTATTCAGCCAATTTCAGTCCAGTGGCATAAATCATACTCTAGCAGCTTTGCTACTTATGACAAATGCTTTGTCTAAGAGAAACATACCACTGAAGGTTTAATCAGAAGCTCTAAACATTTCAGACTTTCTCAGTTTTATTCTTGGCAAGAAGCAGTGTTTTTTTGCTATATCTTCCAAGGCTTTTGGGGAATGCTCATTTTTCCCATGAGAATATTGAGGCCATTTTTATCCACTCTAGGAAGGAGGGAGGGCGTTAATAAAAGAATACTTTCCTCAAGAAAAATTCAAATGGGGTTGGCAAATCTTCTCAGTACTTGAAAGCTTGTTTCAGACTCAGCCTTGGATATTTTAAGTGCTTCCTACATGACGAGACATGAGGACTTACATTCTCTTCCTTTTGAAGGAATAAACAGAGAGTCTACCACTATAATCTAACATGGGATAAAAGATTTTCCTAAGATTTTAATGGAGCTATTTTGGAAAAACTTTTAAAAGGAGCCCTCTAAAATCAACATGACATTGTCATTCTGTGTCCTGAGCACTAACATTTCTCCTTTTAAGGACTAATTTAGGTCCAGTCTTACACTCAGTAGAACCTTACTCTGCTAGTTGTCCATTTGGATTTCATCTATACAATATATACAATAAGATATTATACTCAAAGTGAGTATGAGTGACAGAATTGAGCTCTTAATTTTTAATATGAAGAGGATACTACCAAGTATTTGAGAATAGTTTTTAGCTGCTATTGTCATCCCTTCATTGTTTTGAAGACTCTTTGAAGTGTATTTGTTTCTCAATCATGTTTGTCCCTTTTCATGTCACTAATATTGGTATTTTACCCTAAGTTTGTAAGAAGTGTACTGGAGCCTTAAAATATGGCTGCAGATTCAGATATTTCTATAATTCATAGATATTCAGATTATGAGATTTTGGGGTTGGGCCCATCTCCAGAGTTTATTATGAAGCACTAGTCACTGTGACTCTGCTTCATTTACTTCATCGCTTGTGTGTCAGCATCATCAAAGATGTCAGCTCAGGTCCTGGAATAAGATTCTGCCTTTTGGTTGGCTGCCTCTGCTACATACAACAAAAATATTTATGTAAAACAGCAGCTTTAAAAAAATTTGGGATGACAGAATGGTGGGGAAAGATTTGCAGATAAATTGCTGTCACCAAAATCATAGGGAGCTCACACAGTTTTTGAGAGTGCAACAAAAGTGATGAATATTTTTGAGCAATGGAACAGAATGTTTTAAAATATACATATATATGTTTACGATCCAGTAGGTCTTCCTACCAGATTACAGCACTTTTAAAATAAATAAAATAAACCATATGTAGGATCTAAGATACTTAACTGTCCCGTTTAAGCAAATTTCCTTTTGTTATTTTTAGAGTATCACTCAAGTGAACAGAGCTCTAGAGAGAAGGTTCATCCCAATGTTCAAGACAGCTATTTTAATTTAATCACTACTGAATTTAATAGGAACATAGGAGTTGCCAGATTGGATCACACATATGGTCCATCTCTGTCTCCAACAGTGTCCTGCCTGCCTTAGATGCTTTGGAAGAAGATGCAAGAACATGCCAATTGGCAGATGTAGGATAATCTATAGTTACAGATTTGCTTAAACCATAGTGCATGAAGATCAATTTCCCATCCAAAACTCTTTCTGACATTAACTATAACAACTATGGATAGACTCATAGACTTTAAGGTCGGAAGACCATGATAATCTAGTCTGACCTCCTGCACTTAGAAGGCTCACAGAACCTTACTTACTCACTCTTTTGATAGAACCCTAACCTCTCGTTGAGTTACTATAGTCCTCAAATCATGGTTTAAAGACTTCAAATGACAGAGAATCCACTATTTCTCTAGTTCAAATCAGCAAGTGACTTATGTCTCTCACTGCAGAGGATGGCGAACTTGACACCCACCCACCCTGCCTCTGGATCTCTGCCAATCTGACCTGGGGGAAAATTCCTTCCTAACCCAAATATGCTGATCAGTTAGACTCTGAGCCTGTGGACAAGACTCTTCAGCTAGAAACCTGGGATAGAATCCATCTAGTGTCCCATCACAGGCCACGGGAAATATTTGCTAATAGCAGTCAAGGATGGGCCATGTGCCATTGCAGACAACCTCATATCATCCTCTCCATAAACTTATCAAGCTCATTCATCAAACAAGCTAGGTATTTTTTACCTCCACTACTCCCCTGGGAAGGCTGTTCCAGAACTTCTGCCCTCTGATGGTTAGAAACCTTCATCTAATTTCAAGGCTAAACTTGATGACCAGTTTATATTGATTTGTTCTTGTGCCAACATTGGCCCTTAACTTACATAATTCCTCTCCAAAAGTTTTGTGTTATCCATAAAAAAATCCAGTCCCTCACTAAATCTTACTAAATTCTTGGTCTTGATGACATCCAGTGGCAATGAGTTCAGCAGTAAAATCAAAAATGGAGTTGAGAAAGTACTTCCATTTAACAGTTCACCTTTTTAATATTCATAAGAAAACCTAGTAAAAATGTCCAGATCCAACTGTATCCCTAGGCTCTGTGGTAGAACAAATAAATAATAAGACTGTCCCATTTTCTCTTGCACCAAAGAACAAACTTGTATTTTTCAATCTAGCTTCATTATTCTGAAATAAAAGTAAAAACAAACAAAGAATAATCTGATACATGAAAGCATTAGAGAGAGAGAGAGAGAGAGTGCGCGACTGCGTGCCTAGTGACTTACTCACTTATTCTGAATATGAACAGAACACTGCCTCACTGTTTCCCCCATCAGAAGTCAGGGAGACACTGCTAAATTTTAAAGGAGTGTAAAGAAAACAGAATAACTTTTCTTTCCGTTTCCGAGCGGTGTACACCAAATTTACGAGATTATGGCTTGATTCTATCAGCTGTACTCATTTTGAGCACATCCTTACTCAACAAATAGCTCCACTGAAATAATGGAATAAAGGTGGAAGAATCTAGCCCTTGGTCATGGACCAGAATGCAAAGCCAAAAACAGGCACCATCGGGGAACTGGATGGACTGGTAATGAACTATAGAGCCTTTCACATTTATGTCAATGGTTTGAATTCCACCCAGATTGGTAATAATCAAAAATTCTTGCTGACTACTGATCATTTAAATGAAATGTCTCCCCATCCCCAAGATCAGCAGGGGACTGGGGATGCAGAGGTTTGTCCTGACCCCTGGGATCTTGAGAGGAGGAGTGCTTGTGCTCAGACATACTGGAGCCTTTCCTTCCTGTGATCTTCCTTGGGGCTCAGCACACATCTGGGAACTGTGCCTCAGGTGGGGGAAAGTTATTTCTCTGCTTCTCACTGGCCAGCTGGGGAAGAGGGTTGAGAGAGCCAGTTGGTTCTCCTGACCCTCCATTTAAAGCCCTCCTGGGGATCCAGCAGACATTTTGTCACAATTGCCCTCCCTCCTTATAGTTGAGGAATTGTCAAGCTGTGTTTCCAGGATGCTGTGGGTCTGACCAAATCACCTCTTCAGGGATCAGGAAGAAATTTTTTACCTTTGGGACAAATTGGTAGGGTGCTGGGAGATACTTTTCTCTCCTGACAGCATTGCAGAAGCCCAGTTTTAGGTTGAAAGGAATGAAAATAGGATTTATTTTTTTTTAATATTCAGAAAGAATGTTTAGGTTGAGTGGTTGATTTGGGGCTCTACTGGAATCAACCTATTGCATCAATGATTTGCTCTCTTCTCTTATTTTCTGCATTGTAAATGATAACAGTGTTCAGCATCAAGCTGGCCACGAGGAGGGTGCTCGTGTGACAGTTCGGTGATGCTGATTTTGTCCCTTTGTTTCATCTTTAGTTTATATATTGGTCTGTAGACAGAGACATGTCCCTCCCTACAAGCCCCACTTCTCTTTTATGAAATACCCCACATTTGTCTACTTTTCCAAATTTCTGCCAATCATAGTAATTTGCCTTTCTATAGCACTTCTCATCCCAATAATAGACCCAAAAGCACTTTGCCAACTTAAAACTTTGAAAACTGATATACAAATCCTTTATAATAGTCACTTTGTGCATCACTGAAATACAGCCATCTCTGTGGTGAAACATAACAGCCGTTTAACTATATACAACACAAAATGACAGGTTAATATAGAAAGCAAAGCAAAATACCCCTTCTCTTATAACAAGCAAAGGAAATGTAGAAGAGAATGTAATTCCTCAATTGGCCTGGACATTGGGGTTGAAAAGAAAATCAAAGTCTTACAAAATGTCAGATTATCTTAAATGATGTCCAGACACCACAGTGATGAGTGTGGTAAAGAATCTAATTGTAGATTACAATGGCTACAAGTGGTCATGAACTTGGTCTTATATCTCATTCAAATGTATCTTTGCATTTTTTTTATTTTTATTTTTAGTGGTTTTTAGCTTGTTTTTTCATCTGTGAACTACATTTGGTCCATACATTCCTTTGGAACTGAGGGCCAGATCCTCAGCTAGTGTAAATTGGCATAGGGCCATTGAAGTCAATGGATCTGTACCAGTACATACCAGCTGAGGATCTGTGGCTAATTTTAAGTGTCTCTCTTCTGCAGCTTAATACTGTCAGGGCACAGCACACCCTGTGAAGGAACTTCCATCTATTTTTTGTAATTAAAAAATGCAAACAAAATTATGGGGTGAATTTAGTGCTCATGAAAGTTAATGAAAAATATCAGTGTCTAGAGACAGGAAAAGTGTAGCCCATACACCCATGATTTACAGTATATGTGTCTGGTCTTTCTTGAGTATTGACTCACACTCATATTGATTTATGCCATGTTAGGGAGGCGGTCATAGACCAACAATAGTGAGCACTAGATCCAAGATTTAATAAAAAAAAGCCTAAAGTTAGAGATGTAATAACATATTCTGCCTTACTATCCTACTTCAGTCATGCAACTTCAGCAGATTACATGGGAACTATATTACCTACAGCTGTATATGGCAAAGATTATTTGTGTGGATTGTAGGGCATGCTGCAGTGTAATTTTCTCTGAGGATTTGTCACATGGTTTTCTGCCCATTTTGATTTCTTAAACCTGTTTTTCTACAGAAACCATCACATTATTTGGATCCATGTCAAAGGAAGTGCACTCTGCATCTTCGGCCCATTAAAAATGTAAAAAAAAAAAAAAAAATCCTGCCAATGTATTTCTCATAATTTTAAAATGCATTTAAACTCATTATTATAATAAGAACGTTGACAAAGAAACTTCAATCTTTAGCTAATGTCTTTCATTGTGCATACATTGTTTGTAAGTGGAGAGTTAATTGTGAGCATCTGGGAGATTGGCATTTACCTATTGTATTTTCTTTAGCTAAGGGAGTATATTGAAGTCTTTCCTATGAGAAAATTCACATAAAGACTTGGCAAGCACAGATAATTTGTATAGGTATGAGAAACCCCTAAAGGAGATTACATTGCAACAGTATGTCTTTAAATTTGTTTTGCCTGTGTGTATCGAAAAGTGATAGGTTTGGCTAGTAACTGGACAAATAAGAATGTGAACTCTCATTCAATTCTGTGCACTTGTGATATGACAAAAACCAAGACAAATATACTGTAACAGTCAATGTTAGTTTTATGAAAAGGAGAGGCCAAGTTTCTGAAATTGAAGGTTGAACTACTGCTAAAGCTTCAATTGAAATTAATCTTCTCTTTATTGAGGAGGAGAGCTGTGTCTTTTAAAACCTCTATGTAGCACAATCTCCAGCAAATGTTTAATCATTCACCAAAGTGTCATAGCGAGACTGAAGATTTTATACTCCAGTAGCAAGAGCTCAGCAAAAGAAAATCCAGCCTCATGACTGCTTTACATCAGTAAATAAGTAATATACACTTTGTGTAGACACAGTGGTGACATTGCACATTTGTGTCCACTGTAGATTTCTACCAAAGGGCTGTAGTCATTCAGGAAGAACCAGTGAACTCCTAACACCACAGTATCAGGAGTACTGTGCTTAGGGTGGGGGGTTGGCTACCTGCACACATTTTAAACACTAGCTGAAATGGTAGATGAGTTGCCTAATGCCAGAGGAATAAGTTACAAGGCGAGGCAGAAGTATGTGGTAGGATCAATGATCAGGACAGAAGTTGTCATTAGGCTTGGAAGGACAAGATTTTTATTGGTAAATGTCAATTTCACCATAAACGCACAAACCGATGAAAAAATATTTCCATTGATAATCAATATTTGCAGATAGGAAAAGTAAGAAAAATGCTGCTTGAGGATTTATTAGAGTAAAAAAGCCAGTGATTTTGACTGCTGAGTTAGATTTGTTACTAGCGAATGAATAGTAAGAACAGACATGTTTTGTTGATTTAGGATATTTAGTTTGTATGTTTTGATTTGTGATGCTGACAATTTGTGTTTTAATGGTTGATAGTTTTTCAGTCTCAATTTCGGTCATTAAATAATTGCCTGACCCCTATATATAAATGACCTTTGCCAAACTGAGTTATGTGAGGGAGAATCCTTCAGAATTTGATGTGATGACACCACAGAGAACCCGGAATTCCCATGTTCTTTTCCTGGATTTGAGAAAAGACTTTATGACCTTGGGCAAGTCACTTATAATTTCAGCCTTTGTGTTCCCATGAGTACAAATAGGAAATACTAGTTAAATATCACAGATGTGTTGCTAAGATAGTTAGTGTTTGTAAAATCCATCTGATGATATAAAATGCTACAAAAACTCTTACAGAACAGCACCATTGCCAGGAAAAACATCACAGAGCAAGTTTTTGGATGTACAGATATTTTATATAAGTTTTGTAATTAAGTGAAATATGTGCAGTATATGAACTGCATCTTGCAGAATACATACAACATGTCAAATTTAGCCCAGAATTTTGCCAGTGGAAGATGGGATAAATCCTGCCACAGAAAATCCTGAGGGGTAAGGTTGTAGCTCATTAAGTACATCCCCTTTACAAAGGAGTTAGCTAGCACATCCTTGTGGCTGGGAATAGCATAGCAGCTCTCTCCCTGTGGGTACTGCCTGCCAACAGTTGCTCTAGGCCTATAGTGGTCTGCCTCTTCCTGCGAATTAGCTCTCCAGCCAGATCACTTTAAAGTCTCTTCCCTTCCAGGGTAGCCAACAAACAAAGACAAGAGGAATTAATAAACTGAGCTCACATGTAAGAAAGGGGAATGGTTCCCTCTCAGCGTGCATCAGCATCTGGCCCTCCCTTTCCTAGGGGAGGGCCATCAGCCAGTATTCATCTGGGGAGCTCCTGCCTTTAGTGAACCCTCTCTTCAGGAGCTGAGTATTGAAGGTCTACTCTCCTCCCTGGTCTGCCTTCAGCTGAGCTGGACTCCTCCCTCTTAAGATCCTGTGATGGGGCAGAGTCAAGGGAAGCCACATGAGCTCATTAATCTCAAGTTATCCATTGCGGATACCTCATCATACCCACCAGTTTGTAAACTACATCTCTGGAGAAAACATCCTAGAGAAAATGGCAGTGTTGACATTGCCTAGTCTCCTCCTTTGGATGAATCTCCCCTGGGAAAGCAGGAGTCCAGGTTGGCAAGGGGAGGTGTAATCAACACCTACCTGCTTTAGCATCAATGAGTCTGGCCCATGGGCTGGAAGTCTGGGTAAAGGGGTTCAGACATAAAACTAGTTTCTATTAAAAATGATCTAGTCACTGAAAGTAGAAATAAACAAAAGATCAGTTAGATCATTCAGTTAATCTTCCTGCTAATATAGGATTGTTCCCTAAAATCTTTGGACCAACAAGGGATTTAGAAGCCCCAAAGGTCAGCGGTCTCTATCAGCTGTCTACAGCCAAATACTTCTTGTTCAGTTATGTCAGTCTATTTTTTAATGACATCCCTGTTACTTCTAGTTACACATCTGGGTACTCTCCATAAAGATTTTCTTACATAATTATTAGATGTTCAAATATTGTAGACAGTTAACATGTTTCCCCTTAGACAACTCTTTGGTAAAATACATATATTTAGTCCCTTTATTCAAAAATGTTCTGGAGTAAAAGAGCATGTAATACTTTGTTGTAGTTGTTTTTTAAATGGTGACATTTCTGTAACATTTTCCTAAATAAAGAATGTATAGTCTTTCATAAAATGTGAGGTTGTTTTTTCTAAAGTTGGTTTTGCATACGCTCCCTGTATTTTAATACTCATTCACTTTGCATTTAGTGTGATCTGCTCTTTTCTGATGAAACTTGGAAGTTTTCGTTTGAAAAATGAAGTGTCTTATAGATAGTACAGACTAAGCAATTTTAGCTATGGCAGAGCAATAAAAAACATTCTTGCTATGGATTCATTGAAGGTGCAAGGACAGGTATTAACCTTGGTAGGGTCTTTCATAGCATTTATTTTAAAAAAAAAAGCTAGGAAAGGCATTGGTATTTAAATTCTCTCTGTCTTTTGAGGAAGCAAAATTATAAACATAGGAGAGTAAGAAATAATAAAATACAGGATTAACCATCAGTGAGTGTATTTTAAAACACAATACTAAAATAGTTAACTAAATGGCAATTTACAGATCTTCAAGAACCGGATTATTTGTTCAGTTTTAGATGTACAACAATATTTTCTGTATATATGCAATTTATTATTTCTGATGGGTCTTCTAAGATGGTATAGGGGCAACATGCAAAGAATTCAGAAAGAGAAATAAACATTAAACATTGTTGAAGGCTAAACAAATAATTATTGTACAAGGCATGCCTGTTGCAGAATTAAGAATGTAATTCACTGAAAATACCAAACATTGGATGCAGAAAATCTTTAGAGATACCAGAAAGCCAAATCCTGTTTACCCTGATCAGACAAGTAGTCCCACTGAAATCAATGAGCCTATTCCCAGGAGTAATGAAAAAAAAGGATTTGGCCCATACACTTTGTTTAATAATGAGCTGAACTCTGCTTATGTAAAAGAGGCAAATAGGAACACTGAAGAGAATCGATCCACTGTAGACATACAGCAGCTATGTTTCCTCTCCGCCAGACACCTAATATAATTATTTGGTTTTTTTTCTTTGCACAAAAATATGTAGAGCTTAAAAGCGAATTGGTTGCACTAGAGGTGAATGGTAGCTATGAAGTTCATTAGCATAAACAAAGCCTTTGGGGCTGGTATTTCCCAAGTGATAAAAATCTAAAACAATTATGGCCACCATTTTGGATTTATTTCAGTTAGTCTAAATTCCTACTTCATCCCACTTCTAGACTTGATGTACAATATCAAGGAGCCACAGATATAATTAAATTCTCTCTGTGCTTGCTACAGTGCAGAGCTGTTCTAGGCAACAAGCTATCTGCAAGTCAGTGTAACTTCTTAAATACCCATAAGATGGAGAAAGGAAAAGTAAATGAATTATTCAGTAGAAAAGTTTGGTAATCAAAGACTGAGAGGTTTTATTAAACAAGAACAAAGCTCTTGGCATCAATTAAAAGCATGGCTGGCTTTAAGTAAACTCTTAACAAAAGATGAGAGATGAAGCTGTTTCTATTCTATCCTATAGTGCATGGTGCTTTCATGATGCGTATACTTAGGCCCTTATCCTACAAGCTGTTCCACGCGGATGGACCCCTGAGCCCCTGTAGAGCCCACGGACTTGAGCCTGCAGAATCAAAGCCTGTCTCTGATTTTCTCAGTAATTCTAATTTGGCAACATAACGACTCCCCATTCCAAAACTCAGTTGCACACATCCTTCCCCAACACTAAGGCAACTAACAGCAAAAGCAAACCATTTTCAAACTACAGAAGTATATATCACTCATTCATGAGGATATAAAATCCTTTTCTTAATTTGTATAACTCGATTAAATTGAACAGGAGTATTTTTAAATTTTAAAATGTGAAGGAGAACGTATATATTTAGTGTGTATTTTGTGCATGCATGTGCAGGTGCCTGAGAGTGAGAGAAGTAATAGTCTAGTTTACAGCTATCCATATGAACTTCTCCGACTGCATTGAATTATTGATTTCCAAAGGAAATATTATTATCAGGTCACCGTAATGCTAAGCAGTATTACATTCTAGCTGATAATTTCTGAAAAGTGCTTACTTTTGAAATAAAAAAGTAAGAGAAAAAAAAATCCAGCAAGTGCTGACTAAAAAAAAATATATTTATATTTATATTAAACCCCTCAGCTAGATTCTCAGACACATCACTGCTTAAAATGCAGTCACCTGACAAAAACAGTTCTAATTATTACCCCCTTGGGCTAACATTTTTCAGAGTGACTGGCTAAAATGCACTCCAACTCATAATTTCTATCTCTGACAGTGGAAGACATAACCTAGTTTCCTCTAATGCAAAAGTCTCTAATCTAGAGGGCAAGACCCTGTTCCGTATAACACTGAAAGGAGAAAATGCAATTTGAGCACAAGGAAATTGCACACATAGTTTGATAGTTCTACCATTCTCATTTTTCCCCCCAGGTTTAAATGTCGTTTTATTTTATACTAAATTATGACCTGGCTAAAATCTGTGTATATTCCTTGGCATATTCTGGAAACCTTATATTATAAAAGTAAAGGATACAGAAATACAATGTAACTTTTAAGTTATGTTTTAGCTATAACAATTCAAAATGACTATGCTTTGTGTATGAATATTTTTAATAATCGATAGTTTTTGTTTTAGCAAGGGGCACTTGTACACAATAAATCTGAAGCACCACTGTATTAATCCTGTTCTATGTCAGTGTAACTTGGCTGATTTCAAACAGGTGTAATGTAGTGATGAATCAGGCTCCCAAGATTTGAGGATAGGTATGGTTTTCAGATGGGCTTCATCTCAGTATCTTCATTTTACAATGTATTTTTCACCAGTGAAAAGAGATATTCACATTTTAGTTTCATGAACAATGCGGGGGCAGGGGGGAGGGGCAAAATTAGACAGCACCTCAGATAGACAGATACCTGTATTACACATGAAATTGGGTAGTTAAATGCCTAACTACAAATATTCGCAATGGGGGCCACTTGCCAAAACCTGGATCTCTATGTAGAAGTACTTGGTTAAAACTGACTGCTAACAAACACAATGCTGCATGCATCACGTTCAGAAGCTCAGAACAGAGGGATTCCTAGCATTGCTAGGAGAGGGGAATTAACCTCAAATATTTCTGGTTCATCTTATGTAGGCAGCAGCTGAATAATAAATTGACCTGAAGCTAATAAGTCAAAAATGTTCATGAAGTTTTAAGGAAGTGAGTCAGGAGTCTTGGATGAGATGACTCTTCTACTGGAAAACAATTTTTATTTTTCCCAATTTAAGCACCCACCCCCTCCCTTGCAGCCTAACAGCTGCCTCTTAACACCTTTCTTCCAGCTGGGAGGGCAGCTGGATGAGTGCATTTGTAACTAATTTCAGTATGGCTCTTTAGTGAGCAACTGGGGCATCAGTTTCCTCCTGGAGACTGCATATGTCACCTTCACATCTCATTCATCTTCCATCATTCCAGGGAATATTTGAGGAATACTTGGTAGCAGGCAGTAGGTTATGAAAGCACAGTCCTAATGAGTGAGAATGAAAGCTGTCTTCTATTACAAATCACCTGCTTCTATGTTTATATTCAAAGCCATTTTCTTGAAGACATGCATTCGCATATCCACAGAAATAAACTATAGACACGAAGCTACTCAGAAGAGAAAGGAAAAAAGTAAACTTAGCATTTGGGCCCATTTTGTTGTAAATGATTAATGCTCATGAGAGTTTTACGTGAATTCATAGATTCATAGATATTTAGGTCAGAAGGGACCATTATGATCATCTAGTCTGACCTCCTGCATAATGCAGGCCACAGAATTTCACCCACCACTCCTGCAAAAAACCTCACACCTATATCTGTGCTACTGAAGTCCTCAAATCGTAGTTTAAAGACTTCAAGGAGCAGAGAATCCTCCAGCAAGTGACCCGTGCCTCATGCTACAGAGGAAGGCGAAAAACCTCCAGGGCCTCTTCCAATCTGCCCTGGAGGAAAATTCCTTCCCAACCCCAAATATGGCGATCAGCTAAACCCTGAGCATATGGGCAAGATTCATCAGCCAGATACTACAGAAAATTCTTTCCTGGGTAACTCAGATCCCACCCCATCTAATATCCCATCACAGGCCACTGGGCCTATTTACCATGAATATTTAATTACCAAAACCATGTTATCCCATCATACCATCTCCTCCATAAACTTATCGAGTTTAATCTTAAAGCCAGATAGATCTTTTGCCCCCACTGCTTCCCTTGGAAGGCTATTCCAAAACTTCATTCCTCTGATGGTTAGAAACCTTCATCTAATTTCTAGTCTAAATTTCCTGGTGGCCAGTTTATATCCATTTGTTCTTGTGTCCACATTGGTACTGAGCTTAAATAATTCCTCTCCCTCTCCAGTAGTTATCCCTCTGATATATTTATAGAGAGCAATCATATCTCCCCTCAACCTTCTTTTAGTTAGGCTAAACAAGCCAAGCTCCTTGAGTCTCCTTTCATAAGACAAGTTTTCCATTTCTCGGATCATCCAAGTAGCCCTTCTCTGTACCTGTTCCAGTTTGAATTCATCCTTCTTAAACATGGGAGACCAGAACTGCACACAGTATTCCAGGTGAGGTCTCATTAGTGCCTTGTATAACGGTACTAAAACCTCCTTATCCCTACTGGAAATATCTCTCCTGATGCATCCCAAGACCGCATTAGCTTTTTTCACGGCCATATCACATTGGCAGCTCATAGTCATCCTATGATCAACCAATACTCCAAGGTCCTTTTCCTCCTCTGTTACTTCTAATTGATGTGTTCCTAGCTTATAACTAAAATTTCTTGTTATTGATCCCTAAATGCATGACCTTACACTTCTCACTATTAAATTTCATCCTATTACTATTACTCCAGTTTACAAGGTCATCCAGATCCTCCTGTAGGATATCCCCGTCCTTCTCTAAATTGGCAATACCACCCAGCTTTGTATCATCCGCAAACTTTATTAGCACACTCCCACTTTTTGTGCAAAGGTCAGTAATAAAAAGATTAAATAAGATTGGTCCCAAAACCAATCCCTGAGGAACTCCACTGGTAACCTCCCTCCAGCCTGACATTTCACCTTTCAGTAGGACCCGCTGTAGTCTCCCCTTTAACCAATTCCTTATCATGTTGATTGGTCAGCACTGGAGACTGAAGTGCTCTGTTTTTCCACAGAACAGGTAAAGACAGAGCAGTGGCAGTGCAAACAGAGTATATTGCAAACAATGTTCACAGGAAAATGTAAAACACATGAAACTCATGAGGGCTCAGATCCTACAAACAGAATTGATAGTGTGAACTCCTGTATGCATGTACACATCTATTTCCAGGATCTAGGTTCACATTAGTATGAAAGATCTGAACCTGCAAGTTTTTTACTTGATTTTTTTTTAAAGTCTCCACCTTGTAAGTTGAAATTTGAAAGACTATTTGGAGAACAGCAAATTTCTAGTGGGTGAAGTGTGCTGGTTGTCTTGAATTCGATGTGAGATGTGGCAGTGGTATGTTTGCGTAAGACCAAGTAACGTAAGACTCCTGGTGTGTGTGGGGGGGGAAGAGGTCCCTGATTGGGAAAGTTTACCCTCTGCCATTAGAAGAGATAGCAAAGATGTCAGTTGTCGATGGGGACTTGCAGGAAAGGGGGGTGTATTTAGTTGGATCATAATTCCAGTTTCCAAAACACAATGCCCCAAATGTTACAAATTTTATAAGTTTTCATTATACTTGTGTAGTTAGTGAGGCAAGCAGGGAAGGCTAAAAGGAAACTATTTATACACTATTGTCAAATATCCTACTAATAGTAATTAATGTCTGTTGCACTACTGATTTGTGCAGCCCAGATTCCCCTGCTTGTCCTTAAATTCACTGAAATATCAGCAGAGGCCTAAGAAATTTTCATTCCTCAACAGGCTTGGCAGTGCTAATTACATCTCTAAATATTATAATTACCCCACTGCTTTAGCCCTGATTTGGAGGGACCACCTGTAGAGGTGAAAGAGCTGCTCAGTATTGATAATCATTCAGTTCTTGGGCATCTTGCTTAGACTGACAACAAAGTGTCACTTGTGATGTCGAATATCAGGATGCAGGAGACCACCAGCTCATTTAAAATACTGTAGGCCACTGAGGAGCCATAAATGTTAATAGCTTTTAGTCACTGCTGAATAGGTGAGATTCAGATCAATGAGAAAAGCTCCATATCTATTATCAGTTCACTGAGGCAACTACCCTTTTGTGGTTTGATTTCAAAATGCTACTTTTTAAAATATAGGTTAAATGACACTATTTTGCTTTGGCTTTCCTTTGCCTTTAAAAGAAATAGAAGGTAAATATGGAAAGAGTGCCATTACTTGAGACATTTAAATCTAAAATGGCTAATGTACCAGTAATATACTTTAGGAAATAATCCTATAGTGATGCACTGGATGACCTATAGGTTATTTATGTATCTACTTTCTAGAATTCATATGTCAGGGAAGTTTCTTCTTACATGACAGGGTCCCAAGATATTGGCCCAATCTGAGTAGTTTTATTAGGATTTCACTCAATCTCTAATTCTACACACTGTCAACTTTCTCACTTTTTTAAGATACCATGGCCATCTATGTACTTCAGACTCAGCAGGAGCTGCATCACAGACATGAATCACAAGCTGAGAAGGTGGATAGCTACCTATAAAGATTATAATGTAGCTCTGTTACAAGCCATCGGGAGCAACTTGCAAGTATTGGTATCTGCCCTCATCCCTCCCAGTTGCAATATATTATCAATTTGACTAGGATTCTAAGCCTGGTGGGTCAGAGCCAGAGGCCAGGTGCCAGAGCCAAGTGTCACTGCCAAAGTCAAGAATTGGAACCAAGGGTCAGGACTGGGTTATCTGGAGTGAGGCAAGGCAGGGGTAAGGCTGAGGTCCAAGTAGGAGCAGGGCTGGAACACGGTTGGGAACAAGCAGGTGCAGGAGTTATCATAGCTGCCTGCCGGGGAATGTTTTGAGCATCCACTGACCTGCTGCTGCTGAAGTTAAAATTCTGCTGATTCTTCCAACCAATCAGGCAACATAGCCAATCAGGCAACCTACTATAGGTCAGTTGCACTTGTTACATTGGCCAGAGACTGGCTCTGCTTTGAGACAACTATTTTCCATGTAAAATGGCCAAGTAATAATTCAGCACCTCAAAGTTTGATTGAAGGATTTAAGAAACTATGTCACAGGTTAAGAAATGGGCCAAGTATTAAATCCATGACAAGAAGCTATTAGTGTCCCTCAAGAACCTTAATTATTCACAGATACACTGGCAATTGGTAAGACCCATTTTAGGTTCATATTTCCCCTGGAAGTATAGCTTCTGAGGGACTGGCACGATTCTGAGGTAGGTCAGGCAGGCCAATACTCCACCTTCCCTTTGGAGCTCTAAAAATCCTCAGGTTTTAATGGGACTGAGGTTTACTGAACAAGTTGAGCACATATCTAGGATCATTGTGGCAACACATTTCTAATCCTTTTTGTTTTTTGAACTGGAAGAATATTTATTGTCACTCATAGACACAGAAAAACTGGCTGTGTTGAAACAATGATAAGTTTGCAAAATCACTGACTGATCTAGCAAACGTTAGTCAACTGTAACATCCCTCTGTGGTACATTACAAAACTTGAAGCCTGTACCAGAATGAGGAAAAATGCTTTTCTGTCTGTGCTCAAAGGTAGAAAAAGGATATTTTAGCACAGAGTACAGAATAAAGTAATTCACATTTAGAGAAAGGAATAAACTAAATGTCACTTCACTAAGAGTGAGATTCTAAATATGAACCAACCGGAGTTTTGCATATAGAACCAAAGTAAAATATGAGTCTAATTCTACTCCAGCCAAAGTGAATGGCAACACTCACATAGGGGAACAGATGGATGTGGTTCTGTATAAATCAATAATTCAAGAACACAGGTCAAGGTGCTACGGACATATAAAAAGATGCAGGTAAAAAGAACTGCACTTGTAAATAGCAAAAATAGTGCATCATAATGAGCTTTTTTTGTTTTGGTTTTGAGTGCAGAAAAAAAGGAAGACATGAGAATGGCATTTGAACCTCCCTCAGGGTGAAATTCATTCCTGTGCAAAAGACACCATGCAAATCTTATTTTAAGAAAATAGAAAAGGAAAACATGATCGGCAAAACGCATCAGACTATGTGAAAAAAAAAATGTAAATTCCACAGGAACAACAAAAAAAACCCCAAACAACCCCCAAACAAATAATTTCTTCATTCCATTTTGATGGGATCCACGTTCACCAGAGTCAGAGCAGCCTTTCTAGTCAATGGAGCTTCTTATGGGTTAGTGAGTCACTGCTCAGTGAGATTAAGGGTGACTGAAACCTTGGTAATATTCTGTTAAATACTACAGGTGAAATCCTGGGCCCATTGAAGTCAATGAAAGTTTTGCAATTGGCTAGGATTTCATTCTAGGGCTACTACTGACAAAAAAAGCATTTCATTGTTTTTCTTAATTTTTGTTGGTAAGGAACTCAGCATAAATTGTAAGGTTAACTGTTTTCATGAGTATCTAAAAAAAGATAGTGTACATTTCTCAGATCTGAAGAACTCTGTGTAGCTCAGCAGTTGGTCCAATAAAAGATATTACTTCACCCACCTTGTCTATCTAAAAAAAAATTAGGGTGTTTCATTGTTGACTTAAATTGGAAACAGGAAGGAGCCCTGCTTTGGCATAATTCACTACATCATCTGAAGAACTTAACCATCGAGGCTTTCCTAATGTACATGGCGGGCAGAAGCACATTCAGACCCTGAAAAAGGAAACACTATTTCAGATTCGAACCTCTACTGGAAACAGTATAAAATATACAAAATGCCATTTTTTCCTTGTGAGTTCTCAATTTCCACTGCACTGCTTATGAACTGTAACCTCTGTTTGGTAATTTTCAGCCGGATATATAATGAAGTTCACAGTTACAAATGTTTGTATTCAAGTCTAGGGTAGGGTAAGAAACTGAAAAATGAAAGCAGTAACAGTTCATAGGCACAGCATTAGAAAATCATCATATTTCTGCTGTAGATCTACTGATTTGATTATCCTTCCTTTATCCACTTATCTGCTTTGCTTGAGTGTCATTTATGTGCATGTAATAAAAGATATTTTGTGTCAAATGTATTTACTAGATGCATTGTCATAAAAAGAGGAACCTCACTCCCCCCAAAACAAAACAAAAACAAAACACAACCTAGCACTAGTTAAGGACATGATCCTGCAAACCCTTACTCACTTGTGTAAGCCTCATATAGGGGAGTAGTCTATAGGACTTTTGTAATGTGAAGCTTCGCTAAGTATTTATGTTTTATACTCACTTCTGTATAGACCACATTACACATTTTGAATTGATTTTACACTGCAATCTTGTGGACTGCAATTTTTGAGCAATCCAAACATCCCCATTAAATAAACCAAAACAGAATGCAGAAAGTGTAGGATTCCAACACATTCCTGAAAGATCAGAGTACCACTGTGCATTCTTGCTCAATTTAAACAAACTAAACTCCAGTTAGTATACCCACCCCTAATGGGCACCCCCACTGGGGACATTGTTAGATTACCATCATCAACAATAAGTACAGCTGGATATGTAAACAAGGCCATAATCCGTCTGAAAGAACTCTCACAGTTTGGCAGAGCTCACAGTGTTGTTAACATATTGTGCCAAAGCAATAACAAAGCCATCATTTTTAAGTTTATTCACGGACTCATATTAATCAAGAAATGTTCCAGAAATTACTTCTAAATGAGGAACCTTCCAGAAATTTACCATTTGGAAAGAAGGTTTCCAGATGACTTTTTGCTTATCTGCAACATGTTCCTCAAAATAAATCACTGTTTAGTCCAAGTTCAACTGAGACAGAAAACACATTGCTGCTGTAGCGTAAGGGAGATTCTCTTTTGATCACTCTCTAATTCTTGTAAAGCTAGTCAGTTTTGAGCTCATAGTTCCTTATTAAAGAGGAGATAGCCAGTGCCATCTAGGTTGGCTTTCTGGCAATAAATTTAAAACATTAAAAGTTATGAATTCAAAACAATAACCATATGTGCAAGCAGTATTACTGAGTTAGCTACCCTAAGGAAAGAAAGTGTGTTTTACAAGCATTATAATTCAGTTGCTGATTTTAATTAACCTGCAATATATGACAGCTTTATAACCATTTAAACATTTCCCTAGATTTTAGATACTAGTTATATAAATTGATTAAATTGGGAGATTAAAAAGTCTAATTTTGAACAGGGTGAAGAAATGAAACTTGGATTTTAAAAATATGTCCTAGAAGGTAAGGCTACAACTGTTCTGAAACTTTGCCTTATTAGGATTTTTTTCAATTAATTAAAGACAGCAGAGACAAGGATGGGAACTACCTTGACCTTTGTCAGTTTTTATTATAAATTAATATTAATGAAATTTACCACAGGGTTTTTGCATTTTTTTAAAAATAAAAGTTTTCTGGAAGGTTATTTTTAAATTATGTCATGTTCTCAGTATATTGCAATGGCTCTATCAGAAAATTACTTATATATATATGGTATCTGTGAGTGTATATTTAAATGCAGATCATTTAGGTAACTTTTTAATGTAACTGCAACCAAGGAAACAATTCTTGTCTATCTGCTGAATTCATATTTACAAATAAATATTTAAAAACATAGTTACTTATTGTCCATGATTGTTTCTTTGGAGCCAGTGAGGTTCTTTTAAAATCTATTGTATATTTCATGGTATTATGTATATGTATTATGTATCCCATGGAACGGTGGAAAAGATCCAGCACAAATTGTCAGTGGCCTTAGGAGCCTCCCAAGCCTTGGAAGGTTGCAGTTGTTCACCTTGTGGCAAGCTGACTTATTCAGAGGAAAGTTCAAAAGCCACCTGCTCTGATGCCCACACCTTCAGAGCTGTCTAGGAAGTGGGAAATTCACAGTGAGCTCTCTCCGCCTGTAGCCAGGATAAGTAAATCTAGGACAAGAGCTGTAATAAGTCTGACATGGCTGTGTGTGTGTGTGTGTGTGTGTGTGCTGGGGTGTCAATCCCCGTGTGGTGATAATGCTTTCTTCTGTAAAGCATTCTGTGATCGCTGGATTAACAGAACTTTATAAAGAGCTATTATTTTTGACCTGAAAACACAGCAACTCTTGTGACATTAGCTATTTTGTACTGTGAAAATAGCTAGGGAACGTATTGTTATATCTGCCATGACAGTCATTTGGGAGATGCCCAACTCAAGCAAACACTCCACCTTATTGCAAATACCACACTGGCCTCATCTGCTTTGCTTTAGCCCAGCACCTCAGGACTCTCTACAGCTTCTTGACACTTAACACTTCTTATTATTAGCTGCCACTGCATTGATTTGGTTAAAAAACAAGGCGTCCAGTGGCACCTTAAAGACAAAAACAGATTTATTAGGGCATAAGCTGTCATAGGTAAAACCCCTCTTCTTCAGATGCATGGAGTGAAAATTACATATGCAGGCATAAATATACTGACACATGAAGAGAAGGGAGTTACCTTACAAGTGGAGAACCAGTGGTGACAAGGCCAATTCAGTCAGGGTGGATGTGGTCCACTCCCCATAATTGACAAGGAAGTGTCAATACCAAGAGAGGGAAAATTGCTTTTGTAGTGAGCCAGCCACTCTCAGTCCCTATTCAAGCCCAAATTAATGGTGGTAAATTTGCAAATGAATTGTAGCTCTGCAGTTTCTCTTTGAAGTCTGTTTTGATGTTTCTTTTGTTGAAGGATGGCTACTTTTAAATCTGTTACAGAATGTCCAGGGAGTGTTCTCCTACTGGCTTTTGTATGTTATCATTCCTGATGTCTGATTTGTGACCATTTATTCTTTTTTGATTGATTTGGTTGACAGTTTTCTGCCTTTCATATTGCTTGACACAGAGTTCCTCTTCCCAAGTGTAAATTTACCTTCAGAATATGAGTCAAGTGTAAACTGCTGCAGTGTTGTGTTCCTGAAGCTGCAGCCAGCCTAAGACAGTAGGTCTTACAGGTGTGATCTGCACCAGTTCTCTAAATGGACTGTTGACACTGAAATCTAAGAATGATTTATTTATGTCAACACTGAAAAATACTTTGTTGATGATTAAAGCAAGGAAGAATTGACAAGGATGATCTACTGGCAGTGGCATCTCATTCTGACTTAATAAATTGTCTGACTTAATAAATTGCCTTCTTTTCCACTCCAAATCCACCCCTTAAAAGCTGCCAGGATCCATAACTATTCACATCCTCCAGCCAAAACTAACCCCTCCATTTGGCAGGGGTAGGAAATGCTATATCCACAAAGCCTTCACTAGCAGAGAAAAGCAGTTCCATCTTGTATAGCTGGTTGAGAAAAAGTCATCTTTTTTAACCAAAGATTTCATGAGAAAATGCCTGTTTGAAGTTTTTCAAACCAAAAAGCATCAGTTTTCCAAGGGAAATTTTTAAAAAATGAACATACACTTCATCTTATTTAATTAAAATCAAAACATTTCATTTCTATTTTTGAAACTGAAAAAATGTTGGTTTTCCATTTTGGAGGTTTGAATTTTGATTCTTCCCCATTTCCCTCCTCCCCTCACATTATTCTTTTTTTTCCCACTGGAACAAAAGGAAGAAAGCCCCCAAAACAAAACAACAACAACAAAAAAGTGAGTTAGTGGGGGGTAAGGAGAGAAACCCTACTTTCTCCTTTTTGTTTATACAGTTTCCAACTGGAAAAAGCTGAAAAATCATAAGTATGAGAACGTGGGGAAAATGTAAGTTCCAAACGTATTTGTTCTCTTAATCTTCCACTGGAAAGATTGATCATTATTGTTTCTCTTAGGAGTTTAATGGCAATACTTGAATATAAACATTTTACCTCTAGGAGAGACAGAACTTTACCAGATACAAGATCTAATTTTCTGCTGCAAACTCTTGTCTGCAAACTCTTTCTTTAATGCTGCCAGTTCTTGAGGCATCAAATCGAGAATGTGGTCTGCCTATTTTGGCTCTAGCAAACAGATGCTTACAAATGCTATATACAGGATTCATTATTAAGGGAATATGTGAACATACTTTTTAACAACAAAATGATTGTGGGGAAACGGGATGCTAAACGTGCACTTGTGTTGCTACTGAAGAGAGTGGATAGGACAAATTTAGTTATTAAAAATATAATGAATCTCTGATAAGTCAGACTCTCTGTTATTGGGGTTTGAATTATTTTGGCTCTGTAGGAGTGAACCAGTTAAATAATTTTGTCTTCTAGTCAAACAATATATAACCTCTTAGTTATTATGCATAGCTTTCATGCATACTGTTTGAAGATAAAATGATTTATCCAGCTGGTTTCTTATATAATCTTGTGGTATAAAATTATATAATGGGAGTTTTAGTGTATTTATGATGCATAGTAAATTATATTTTAAAAGTAACTTGTGCAATATATTGTATAGCCTCACTTTACTATTTGCCCAGCCCATACATGGAAGCTTGAATTTCACATCTAAGAGCTGACCTAACTCTTCTGTTCTGAGCCTCAACCTTGAGTAGTACCACAAGAAATGGAGAAAATGCTTTTCCAAGTCCCTCCTTTAATTAGCTCGTGAAGTACTCACCTTGCTAAAGGTTTTGTTTCCGTATGAAAAATACCATCATTGGACCAACACAGTTAAAATGGATGATAACAGCTGCGAGTGACTAAACAAAAATTATATTAACAATGAAACAGAGCAGAAGAGGAACAGCATCTGGTTTATCTTTTAGAAGTACATAACCTGCACTTATTTAAAAAACAGGCTGTTACGGTATCCTAGCAATAAGAGTGTCAAACCTCGATAGTAAATTGTCTGGGAAACTGTCATGTTTGGGGAAATCACCATAGAATACTGCACTATTGCTGTATGGATGATAGAGTGGGAGGAAAAGTGATTAATTACTTTGCAATCCTATTATGCTTTCCATCCAAATATCTAAGATCATTTAAAACATTCATGAACAAATATAACCCTATCACGGGGGAACTGTGCAGGAACTATTACTCATGCCCATTTTACAGATGTGGAAACTGAAACAAAGAGATAAAGTGACTTGTCCAAAACCATGGTCAGGAGTAAGGCTCTGCAGCTGCACCTGCTCTGTACAGCTGACACTCAGCTAGGATGCCTGACAGACCACACTGCCAGATTGGCTGAGGAAGCTAGCAGGCTGGTTCTTAAACCCAAAAGCAGCAATAGCTCAGTGGCTGCTCAATGCACATGTCCATGGACTCTCTAGGCATATCTATACTGCTATTAAAAACCAGTGGCTGGCCCATGCCAGCTGACTTGGACTTGCGGAGCTCAGGCTAAGGGGCTGTTTAATTGTGGTTCAGACTGGAGCCTGGGCTCTAGGACCCTGCGAGTTGGGAGGTCCCAGAGCTTTGGTTGCAGACTGAGCCTGACTGTCTACACCACAATTAAACAGCCTCTTAGCCTGAACCTGAGTAGCTAGTATGGGTCAGCTGTAGGTGTCTGATTGCAATGTAGACATTCCCTTAGCGTCCCTGTGGTTGTCTTTCTCCAAGCCCTGTTCCTGCTTTGCTTCTCCATGGCTCCAGCCCACATCCTTTCCTGAACCTACTCTTATTCCCATCCTGTCCCAGCCTTGCTTCTGCCTCAGATTAGTCCTGCTCCTGCTTTCCCTGACTCCTTGTAATCTAGTAGGCCAGACCACCTATGAGTCTGTAGCAGAGTTGGGTTTAGAACCCAGATCTTCTAACTTCCAGTTACATGCCTTAACCACAAAACCACCTTTCCTTTCTTTAGAGCCAATGAAACAAGAACCAAAATAGTTTGTATCCGTTGAAGTTGTCCTGTCTGTTGTTTTCATTTACAGACTGTATTAAAAACCTGGAGTTGCTAATCTGAATCCACAGCCACTGTTGGACTTGGCCACTGTGGGAACCAAACTCTTGCTTGGATTTCACTCTAAAAGCTCTGCATGTCTTTTTCATGTTTTCTTGTCTAATGCTAGAAAATTGATGCAAGAGCTATTTCAGCAATATAGCCTCTGAATTTCTATTACTATGGTTTAGAGAAATGTCCTGTTTTGTTGAAGTTAAACATGTTTAGAAGTTTTGTAACTGCATCACTGGCACATGAAATTGCAAGCCCGTTAGCAAGAATTTTTAATGAATCTGTAAACTCAGGGGTTGTACTGTCTGACTGGAGAATTGCTAACATAGTTCCTATTTTTAAGAAAGGTAAAAAAAGTGATCCGGTTAACTACAGGCCTGTTAGTTTGACATCTGTAGTATGCAAGGTCTTGGAAAAATTTTTGAAGGAGAAAGTAATTAAGGACATTGAGGCCAATGGTAATTGGGACAAAATACAACATGGCTTTACAAAAGGTAGATCATGTCAAACCAACCTGATCTCCTTCTTTGAGAAAGTAACAGATTTTTTAGACAAAGGGAATGCAGTAGATCCAATTTACCTCAATTTCAGTAAGGCATTTGATATGGTTCCACATGGAGAATTATTAGCTAAATTGGAAAAGATGGGGGTCAATATGAAAATTGAAAGGTGGATAAGGAATTGCTTAAAGGTGAGACTACAGAGGGTCACACTGAAAGGTGAACTGCCAGACTGGAAGGAGGTTACTAGTGGAGTTCCTCAGGGATTGGTTTTGGGACCAATCTTATTTAATCTTTTTATTACTGACCTTTGCACAAAAAACAGGAATGTGCTAATAAAGTTTGCGGATGACACAAAGCTGGAAGGTATTGCCAATACAGAGAAGGACTGGGATATCATACAGGAAGATCTGGATGACTTTGTAAACTGGAGTAATAGTAATAGGATGAAATTTAATAGTGAAAAGTGCAAGGTCATGCATTTAGGGATTAATAACAAGAATTTTTGTTATAAACTGGGGATGCATTACTTGGAAGTAACAGAGAAGGAGAAGGACCTCGGAGTACTGGTCGATCACAGGATGACTATGAGCCACCAATGTGATATGGCCGTGAAAAAAGCTAATGCGGTCTTGGGATGCATCAGGCGAGGTATTTCCAGTAGAGATAAGGAGGTGTTAGTACTGTTATACAAGGCACTGGTGAGACCTCATCTGGAATACTGTGTGCAGTTCTGGTCTCCCATGTTTAAGAAGGATGAATTCAAACTGGAACAGATACAGAGAAGGGCTACTAGGATGATCCGAGGAATGGAAAACCTGTCTTATGAAAGGGGACTCAATGAGCGTGGCTTGTTTAGCCTAACTAAAAGAAGGCTGGGAGGTGATATGATTGCTCTCTATAAATATATCAGAGGGATAAATACCATGGAGGGAGAAAAATTATTTAAGCTCAGTACCAATGTGGACACAAGAACAAATGGATATAAACTGGCCATCAGGAAGGTTAGACTTGAAATTAGACGAAGGTTTCTAACCATCAGAGCAGTGAAGTTCTAGAACAGCCTTCCAAGGGAAGCAGTGGGGGAAAACAACATATCTGGCTTCAAGACAAAGCTTGATAAGTTTACGGAGGAGATGATAAGATGGGATAGCCTAATTTTGGCAATTAACTGATCTTCAACTACTAGCGGTAGATATGCCCAATGGCCTATGGTAGGATGTTAGATGGGGTGAGATCTGAGTTACTACAGAGAATTCTTTCCTCGGTGTCTGGCTGGTGAGTCTTGCCTACATGCTCAGGGTTTAGCTGATCACCATATTTGGGGTCATGAAGAAATTTTCCCCCAGGGCAGATTGGCAGAGGCCCTGGGGGTTTTTCTCCTTCCTCCACAGCATGGGGCACGGGTCACTTGCTGGAGGTTTCTCTGCACCTTGAAGTCTTTAAACCACAATTTGAGAACTTCAATAGCTCAGATATAAGTTACGGATTTGTTACAGGAGTTGGTGGGTGAGATTCTGTGGCCTGCATTGTGCAGGGGGTCAGACTAGATGATCATAATGGTCCCTTCTGACCTTAAAGTCTATGATTCTATCACAAAGGCTGCAAAAACAAACACCAACTATTAACAGGTGATTGACAGTAACAAAGGAATTCAGAGAAATGGGTCAATTTACTGCTTATAGTGAGCTAGCTATCTGAGAAATGAAGTAGTAAATGGGATGAACTGATGAAAAAATAATAAATAAGACATTCATAACAACAATATTTATAGTGCTGTAATTGAACCAATACTGCGGTGTTTCCTTATTGATTCTGTCACTTTCTGTTTTAGGGCATGATTCAGTGTCCCTTCAAGTCAACGTAAAGACTCTCGTTGTCTTCAGTGAGCATTGGATCAGGTCCTTAATACTATGTGAAGAAGTAATTTATTCTGTCAACAATTTTCTTACACTTCAGTAATACATTACTAAATAAAATCCTTGTATTCATATATGGGGGCAAGGTGGCCCATCAAACAACAATCCCTTGGTTATGCTAATGAAATTTACATAATGCACATGCCGGTTACATCAACCCAGCTCCTTTGAAGTCAAGACAGTTGCACTGGTGCACCTAATGTCTACACTACGAAATTAGGTCAATTTTATAGATGTCGATTTTTAGAAATCGATTTTATACAGTCAATTGTGTATGTCCCCACTAAGCGCATTAAGTCGGCAGAATGCGTCCTCACTACCATGGCTAGCATCAACTCACGGAGCGGTGCACTGTGGGAAGCTATCCCACAGTTCTCGCAGTCTCTGCTGCCCATTGGAATTCTGGGTTAAGCTCCCAACGCCTGATGGGGCAAAAACATTGTCACGGGTGGTTTTGGGTACACGTCGTCAGTCTCCCCTCCCTCCGTCACTCCCTCCCTCTGTGAAAGCAACTGCAGACAATTATTTCGCGCCTTTTTTCCTGGGTTACCCGTGCAGACGCCATAGCATGGCACGCATGGAGCCCGCTCAGCTCACTGCTGCTGTTGCAAGCATTGTAAACATCTCACGCATTATACTGCAGAACCTGGCTAAGAGACGGCAGCACGAGGATGATTGTGAGGAGGACATGGACACAGACGTTCCTGAAAGCGCGGGATGTGGCAATTGGGACATCATGGTGGCAGTGGAATGCTGATTCTGGGCCAAGCAAATAAGCACAGACTGGTGGGACTGAATAGTCTTGCAGGTATGGGATGATTCGCTGCCATGCTTTGTGCTGCTATGATTCCAGACTGCTTGCTACTGGCTTAGTGTGGTAAAGTGTCCCACCATGTAGGACGAAATAAGGCAGCCCTCCCCAGAAACCTTCTGCAAAGGCTTTCAGAGTACCTCCAGGAGAGCTTCATGGAGATGTCCCTGGAGGATTCCTGCTCCATTTCCGGACACGTTAACAGACTTTTCCAGTAGCTGTACTGGCTGCGAATGCATTCCAAGTCTTCAGGGCAAATCAAACATTAAACACTATTGCTTTTAAACCTGTACTGTAGTTACAAATGTGCACTCACCAGAGCTGCTTTCTCTGCCTTCAGGGTTGGGGATCCTGCCTTGGGAGGGTATTGGCTCCAGGGTGATGAAATGGTCCTGGCTGCTGGGGAGAATGGATTCACTGCTTGCCTGCTGCACATTTGTCTCCTCCTCCTCCTCATCCACAAAATCCTCCTCTGTGTTATGTGAGACTCCCCCTTTGCAGGTGTCCACGGACAGTGGTGGGGTAGTGGTAGGGTCCCCGCCTAGAATGCCATGCAGCTGATCATAGAAGCGGCATGTATGGGGATCTGAGCCAGAGAGACCGTTTGCCTCCTTTGTCTTTTGGTAGGCTTGCCTGAGTGCCTTGACTTTCACGCGGCACTGCTGTGTGTCCCTGTTGTAGCCTCTGTCCACCATGCCCTGTGCGATTTTGGCATATATATTAGCATTTCTTCTTTTTGATCGGAGTTCTGCCTGCACAGATTCTTCTCCCCATACAGCAATCAGATCCAGCGTCTCCTGTTCACTCCATGCTGGAGTTCGTTTGCGATTCTGGGGGGACTGCATGGTCACCTGTGCTGCTGAGCGCACCACACTGACCAAACAGGAAATTAAATTCAAAAGTTCCCAGGGCTTTTCCTGTCCACCTGGCTAGGTCATCGGAGTTGAAAGTGCTGTTCAGGGCGGCCACATTGGAGCACTCTGGGATAGCTTCCGGAGGCCAATAATGTCCATTTGCGTCCGCACTACCCCAAATTCAACCCAGCAAGGTCGATTATAGTGCTACTCCCCTTACCGGGGAGGAGTACAGAAGTCGATTTTAAGGGCCCTTTAGGTCGACTGAATGGGGTTGCTTGTGTAGATGCATTATAAAATCATAGAATCATAGAATCATAGAATATCAGGGTTGGAAGGGACCCCTGAAGGTCATCTAGTCCAACCCCCTGCTCGAAGCAGGACCAATTCCCAGTTAAATCATCCCAGCCAGGGCTTTGTCAAGCCTGACCTTAAAAACTTCCAAGGAAGGAGATTCCACCACCTCCCTAGGCAACGCATTCCAGTGTTTCACCACCCTCTTAGTGAAAAAGTTTTTCCTAATATCCAATCTAAACCTCCCCCACTGCAACTTGAGGCCATTACTCCTCGTTCTGTCATCTGCTACCATTGAGAACAGTCTAGAGCCATCCTCTTTGGAACCCCCTTTCAGGTAGTTGAAAGCAGCTATCAAATCCCCCCTCATTCTTCTCTTCTGCAGGCTAAACAATCCCAGCTCCCTCAGCCTCTCCTCATAAGTCATGTGTTCTAGACCCCTAATCATTTTTGTTGCCCTTCGCTGGACTCTCTCCAATTTATCCACATCCTTCTTGTAGTGTGGGGCCCAAAACTGGACACAGTACTCCAGATGAGGCCTCACCAATGTCGAATAGAGGGGGACGATCACGTCCCTCGATCTGCTCGCTATGCCCCTACGTATACATCCCAAAATGCCATTGGCCTTCTTGGCAACAAGGGCACACTGCTGACTCATATCCAGCTTCTCGTCCACTGTCACCCCTAGGTCCTTTTCCGCAGAACTGCTGCCTAGCCATTCGGTCCCTAGTCTGTAGCGGTGCATTGGATTCTTCCGTCCTAAGTGCAGGACCCTGCACTTATCCTTATTGAACCTCATCAGATTTCTTTTGGCCCAATCCTCCAATTTGTCTAGGTCCTTCTGTATCCTATCCCTCCCCTCCAGCGTATCTACCACTCCTCCCAGTTTAGTATCGTCCGCAAATTTGCTGAGAGTGCAATCCACACCATCCTCCAGATCATTTATGAAGATATTGAACAAAACCGGCCCCAGGACCGACCCCTGGGGCACTCCACTTGACACCGGCTGCCAACTAGACATGGAGCCATTGATCACTACCCGTTGAGCCCGACAATCTAGCCAGCTTTCTACCCACCCTATAGTGCATTCATCCAGCCCATACTTCTTTAACTTGCTGACAAGAATACTGTGGGAGACCGTGTCAAAAGCTTTGCTAAAGTCAAGAAACAATACATCCACTGCTTTCCCTTCATCCACAGAACCAGTAATCTCATGATAAAAGGCGATTAGATTAGTCAGGCATGACCTTCCCTTGGTGAATCCATGCTGGCTGTTCCTGATCACTTTCCTCTCATGCAAGTACTTCAAGATTGATTCTTTGAGGACCTACTCCATGATTTTTCCAGGGACTGAGGTGAGGCTGACTGGCCTGTAGTTCCCAGGATCCTCCTTCTTCCCTTTTTTAAAGATTGGCACTACATTAGCCTTTTTCCAGTCATCCGGGACTTCCCCGGTTCGCCACGAGTTTTCAAAGATAATGGCCAATGGCTCTGCAATCACAGCCGCCAATTCCTTCAGCACTCTCGGATGCAAATCGACCTAAGACGGCTAAATTCGACCCAACCCTGTAGTGTAGACCAGGACTAAGAGCAGAATCTAACTTACTGAGTTTCGTTGTTTAGCTTTTCACCCCTCTGCCTATGTAATAAATAACAGAAGTGTGTGTATGAGCAAGTGTGTGTGTGAGAGAGACAGTAGTTAAGCAGGCATTTAAACTTCAAACTCAAGACATAAGGACATTAACTCAGAAATGATGTTAATTGGTGGTGGTATCACAATACTAATATATCATGGCAATTGAAGAAAAAAATGCATCTAAAGATATGTCTACACTAGAGGGGACTGTACTGGCTCAGCTATGGCACTGTAGCTACACCAGCATAACCCCATAGGGTTGACACAGTTTATGTGAGTGAAGGTGTTTTTCTGTCAGTATAGTAAAATCATCTCTCCACAATAGCTCAGTCAATGGAAGCGTTCTTTTATCAACCTTGCTGTGTCCACACAGGTGTGTGTGTGTGTGTGTGGGGGGGAGATAAACTGGCATAGCAATGTCGTTCAGGGTGTGGATTTTCCCCACAACCAAAGCGAAATAGCTATGTTGACCTATATTTTAAATGTAGACCAGGTCTGAGGCTTTGGCAGGACACTTCCTGACATACTCTGAATGTCATGGCAGGCTGTGGGGGAGGGGAAGTGGCAACCCCTACAGGTATGTGGGGGAAAATGAATAATCCAGAACGACAAAAAACTTCATACAAAGGGGCCATTGTGCAGCCACATTGGTGATTTGGTCACAGGGGCACATGGAAGAATGGAAGTGTGTGTGAGAGCATATAGACATGGGGACTAGGCTGTGCAAATTGCATCTCAAGTGCTTGTTTGAATGTGCGGGATCTGTTTTGATGTTTATAGTCTGACTGGAACCCTAACTCCATGCTGATTTTGGACAGGCTCTGGAGTCTGACAGGGCCTTTCACACAGCCCTTTGCATCAACATGAATATTCAGTGATACACAGAAGGAAGACTGCATTCTTGGCAGGTGTCTTCAGTATTTTAGAATAAGTGCAGAATGGATTTAGTAGTAGTAGTAGTAGTAGTAGAAATCAGACATCTCAGGAACATCCAACTTGTGAACTTAAATTTATAAATAGAAGGACAACAAGTTGCTGTAATACATGTCACGTGTCACTGAGGCACGAGGAACACCTCAGCATAAGCTCTATACTGGGATAGTGAGTTAGAAGCAATACATACTATACAAGGCTGACAACAGCTTTGAAAACTTGCAATGGGATCACAAAAGCTACTGTTGTATTTTTTCTTTGCTGTGACATCATTATGTGTGGTGTTACAATATAATTTATTATCTTGGTAAAAGCCAGGAATAGAAGAAGTAAACAATTTCATGTGCTATTTTAGCCACCCTGTAGAAAATCCCTCTGCTACCTCCAGTCTGTGACTTTCTCAAGCTGTCTCTACAAATCACGAGCCAGTGATCTTGATGATCTTCATGAAAATTCACACACACAGTTCCAATGCTACTCTTCACTCTCTGAATAGCTAGTAAACAGATAAAAAAATCCTTTATTTGGTATACAGAGAGTTTCAGAATCACACATACTATGCATTCTTTCTGAGTGCAGATCATACAGCTGTTTTATTTTAAGACTTGTTTGGAAATAATTGCCTATACAGGGTCATTGTCTGATCCAATTTGGGCAGGCATGGTCCTAATTTGGATAAATATATCTTGACCAAAGGGAGGAAAGAACAAAATATGCCCTCAACTTGGTAAAATGATACTGATTCTTAGGGCATGGAGAGACCACAGTTACAAAAATAGCAGGATAGCTAAAGGAGAATTAAAATACTGAAAAACAAATAGATGTTGAATGAAGTGTTAAATACTTTAGTCTGTTAATTACACAGCATATACTATACTATAATAGAAAGATTGTACTTACCATGGTAAGCAAAATACTCTATTAAAAATCTCAAAAGAACATAGTTACTGGTAATGTTTTATTTTTTCCCAATGTAAAACTTATTGACCAGCTCCTTAAATATAAATAAATATATGTACAGAGAGAGCTTCCATCATACAGGTCTTCTGCTGGATTATAGTGCAACTCTATCAGGAATTGTAGAGGACCACAGAAGCAATTGCAACAAATATTTCATTACATGAGATCACATTTGTCAGTATTAAAAATAAATACATGTTCTTTTATTTTGTGGACGCTTGCTGAGAAACTTCTAACCCTTCATTTTCAGGATCTTTTTTTATGTCTGAAGAGGTCAATTTGTTTTGTCTGTTCTCAGCTTGATTATTTATAGGAATTAAATGTTTTAAACTTTTACTGTTTTAAATCAGCCAAATAGTTCATTAACCTGGTTGACCATCAGAATCTGGAAGGTCTGGTCAATTAGGAGATAAGAGACAAATCTAGCTTAAAGCAGACGTTAACTACAAGTTACATAAATGATCACAAAAATTGGGAAACTTTTGGGCCCAGTGTCTCTGTGACCCACTTTCTCTCTCACTCAGCCCTATTACTAAATCAAACTATTTTTCTTAAAGATTAGGAAGGGGAAAAAAGAGAGAGAGGGATTGTTATATGTATTTTTAGTTTCTCAGGAGATGCTCTGCTACTATAGTGGTGGGGTCATACAAATACTTAGTTAAAAAGACAGAGATTTAAGGAAAACAACAGACAGGTATACAAAAAAGGTACAATTAAAAAAATAAAAAATATTAGAAAACTAAAATTTTTCATATTATCATGGACATTTTCTTGACAGAAGCTGTGAGAGTGTTATTGTAATAGTTGGAGAGGAAGGATGGTCCTGTGGTTAATGTACTAGACAGGGAATCAAATGATCAGCGTTCAACTCCCAGCAAGTAATTTAAGGCTAGATTCACAAAGGGATCTTAAACTCAGTATTGCAATGCCTAACTTACATGTGATTCACAGTCTAGTGGAATCCACACATCTAAATTAGGCTCCTGGGTTCCCTGAACAATGCATGAGAAGAGTTAGGCATCTAAATATTGTATTCCCCAAAGCCAGCAAGCCAAGGAGAGGTGTGGGGCCTAAACCACACCATTCAAAGGGAGTTAGACACCTAATGAGAGGTGCTTCCCTCCACTTTGGATGCATAACCTGTAACATTCTGCAGGGGACACTCAGAGCTGTAAGCCACTATGTTACCTCTCTGCTTCAGCAAGAGTGAGCTTTGCTAGAGATTAGATAGTGTATCAGCTTTCTGCCACCTCAGTCTGTCTTTCTCACCAGCAAACTTCTCAAGGCTCTCCTCGCCCAAACCTTGCCTAACAGGTAACTATCAGTGAACTCCAGTCCTCATGTTTCTCAGAGATATTTCTAGGCAATTCACTTCCCAAACCACTGTGCATTCACAGAAGTTAGTAAGTTTGCTGCTCTTTGAAAGAGTTGACACATTACAGCTTATTAATTTTATAGGGTATGAATACAGGGGTGCCCAGGGTCACACAGCCATGATCCCTCTCCTGAAGTTAAACACTTTAAGCGAGGTGAGACCTTTCTTGTGGAAAAAAAAGAAAAAGAAAAGATGGTGCCACTTTGTATGAAATATTAAATAGTTGTTGGGTCAGAGCGAGCGAGCGAGCGAGCGACAGAATGAATATGACCCTAGAGCATTCTGGTTAGGACATTCACCTGACACACCCAGGTTCCAGTCCTACTTCAGTGATTATTTAAGTATTTCATACAAAATGGAACAACTTCAACTGGGAGAGACTGAGAATCCCCCAGTGCAGACTATCCTATAGCCCTGTGTTCTGCACATGCCCTTGGGTGGTGGTAGGGTTTGGGTTCAAGTCATTGCTCCACATCAAGCAGAGGAAGACCTTGAATTCAGGTTTCCCACAACATGGCTGGGTGCTCTAACCTCTGGTAAATCATTACATCTGTTCAGGGTAATGTGAAAAAACACTCTGACTCCTCTTCGGTACTGGTTAATCACAGTGTGAGTTCCAGGGCATATCAAATTTGGGTTACGTGTTCTTTTTTGTATTATATTATCCCTTGCTTACACAATTTTTTTGCCCCTTCAGTTGCAGGGGTGGGCAATCCCCACCCCCTCAAAGTAGACACATTTATACCAGTATAAAAATGCTTATAATGGTATAGCAAATTCTGGTTTGCTGAAGCAAAATTAACTATACCAGTATAAAGTGCCTTGTGCTAGTAAAACTGCATCTGCAGTAAGGCTTTTACCAGCATAACTATGTAGGTGAAAAAACCAAATAATAAATTCACATCCCTTACTGACATTATGCTGATAAAACTTTTTAAGCTCAGAGCAGGCATTACAACTAAAGGTAACAGGTTATGAGTGAAATGGAAACAAATGATGATTATTTATCTACCCTACCAGTGAGTAAGGAAAAATACTAAAAATCTCAGACTACTACTTACTGCACATCATAAAAAGAGAACAAAGTACCTGGATATACAGGAAAGCTAATATTAAAAATACAAACTTATCATTAGCATTGTCTAAATAAAGATGAGAAAATTAATTGACTTCTAATGTTTCCTTTCTTTTAAGTCACACTCTCCAAATGTGAGGGGGCAGATTTTCAAAGTTAAGCACATGCAACATTGGAAAACGCTTTTGGACAGTGACTTATGTATATGTACATTGGGACCTCAAGCCTTCACATACACGAAAAGATGCTATTGCAATATTAAATAATAATAATCATAATTGTGCACATTCACTTATATGTAACTAACTTGTGCATGGCTGTATCCAGAGTACAACACAAATCAGTTATTTACAGATAAACATGTGTGGCAGCTGGAAGTGTGCTTCCAGCATGGGTAGAAAGACATGTTAGGTCTGAGCTAGCCCACTAAAAATAGCAAGGTAGCCAGGGTAGCATGGGGACAGCTTGGGCTAGTGGTCTGACTACAAACCCTCCTAGACCTCCTGAGTATGTACTTGGGCAGTTAGTTGAGCCGCTGCCCCATACTACCCCAGCGACAGATATTTTTAGTGCGCTAGCTCGAGCTAGCATGTGTCTGCCTACCTATCCTGGAAAGTACACCCCAGCTGCAGAGTGGACACACCCTGAGACGCATAACTCGCCATTTGCACTTTCACATCAGGTACCTGTGTGCTGAAGGTAGGCATGCACAAACAAATGCACGCAACTGCACAAACAAGTATACAACTCTGACCTGAAGAGTAGCTCAGGTACCAAAAACCTTTCAAACATTTTGTCTATCATAGACCTTCCTTCCTGATCTTATTCTTGGGTTTCTGCCATATTGATATGGATTGGGACTTCACACCTTCTAAGAAGCTTATTTGTTTGCATGCCATGTGTCCAAACACAATCCTACCATGCTACAAGCCCCTTAAGCCCTATCAAGCAAACTTGGACTGAAAGTGCATCTCTCCCTTTCAGTTTTCAACAAAAGATCCCAAGAGAGGTATCTTGATGTTACCTCAGCAATCCTAAATGTCATAGGTGACATTTTCTGTGAAATAACATTTCTTTGCTATTTTTTTTTCTGGGTCAAATAATAATAATAATAATAATAATAATAATGTATAATATGTTCTCTGGTTTTCTTAGGTAACTAAGAAACTTGTAATACAGTTACTTGATTTTGAAAACTTAATTTGTGACAGGTTATACTGGTTTTATAAAATCCCATATAATAAGATCCAAATTGTTATAATAAAAATTGAATCATCATTCAAATTTCTCAAGATGAATGGAAAAAGAGAACTCTAATACTGAACTTCACAGAACACAATTTAAATAAAACCATGAATACATTTTCAATACTTGAACATCATCATCATAAAGAAAAATATTCTGTGTCAAATAAGATACTCCCCACCTAGGAAGGCGGAAGGAAGGAGGAAACAGAACAAAAAACGAAGAACAGATTAGAATAAAATTAAAGAAATCTTAGAACTTTAGTATGATACAAATGTTAGCTAGTCATCCATTGATTCAAATATATCTATATTTCATCCTTATTTTCAACTCCTTTTTTTATCTGAAGCCAGTCATCTGACTGACCATTGACTTAATACAGCTTTGAAATTTTACTATGCAGAAGAAAAATGCTGCTTTTAACCATCTTACTTTAAATGAAAGAAGCACAGAAACAGTTTCCTTACCTTGTCAAATCTTTATTTAACTTTCCCTTTATATTTTTAGTAGTTTATGTATAACACAATCCTGTACTGTATTTGCTTTTTCTTTTTCTTTTCCTTTTTTTTTTTTTTTTTTTGGTGTGTCTCTGCTGATGCCTGATTGTGAACTTACAGTACCAAATGAGACGTGTGGTTGACTGGTCAGTTTGTAACTCTTGTGTTCATAACTCTGTGATTCTACTATAAGTTCTAAAATAGCTAGAAAAACCTCTATTGGGCTCATTTCCTCAATCTTTCCAGGCAGTCCCACTGTTCTTAAATTGTAATATTTTGATGACTTCTCTAGCACTTCTGTCTTCTTGTGCAGGATAGCAATGTCTTTAGTGAGGGCTTCATTAAGGACTTTAGTACACTCTAGTTCTGCCTGAAGATCTTGAATGCAGTGTAGGTGTAGCTGTGTCAGTCCCAATATATTAGAGAGACTTGTCTTTCTCACCAACAGAAGTTGATCCAATAAAATATATTACCTCACCCACCTTGTCTCTCTGAACACCTTGAAGTCAATAGAACTATGACAACTGAGCTCATCTGAGGATTTGCCTCTTTGAATTATATCACACAATTGCTCAAGTATCATCTTTTTCCCAGATATGGTCTTTTGAGCTAAACAAGGATCATGAGACTATTTTCTATTTCCAATTTTACAGGCTTCAAAGGGTAGGTCTACACTTTGAGCTATGGATGCGATTCCCAGTTTGAGGAGACATGCCTGCACTGGCTTTCATTGAGCTAGTGTGCTAAAAATAGATCACATTGTTGTTACAGTGATTTTCTAGGTGCCTTAAAGTTAGGCCAAAGTTCTCTGAATCAATCAATGGCACCCTCACGCAATGGATTTATGAGAAATATTAAAGATTCTACTTAATTTATTTGTTCACTGAAGGTCTGCTATAAAATATCCCTAATTTATTTCTATTGTACTTCAAATCCTCTACTCATTATAAACTCCATTGGTATCAACACACCTAAGTGAGAGAAATAGTTTATACAGGAATAAAGATCCTATATAACATTTTAAATTTTATGTTTCAAGGAGCTTTATGTTGATGAGTTTAAAATAACTTTCCTCTATAAAATGAAGATTTCAGAAAATAATCTGCTTGATTATAGCGCAGTTCCAAAACAGAAAAAAAATACTGTAAACACCTATGTCTCTTAGAAGGAATTGGAGGTAATGAAAATGGACATAAGGTTGAACATATTTTTAATTTTGCAGATGAATGGAAGTTGAGTGACCGGTTTTTGCTAGTGATCTTTTTCCAGTCATTTCTTTAGATTGAACTTTCTGTAAACTGGTGACACAATATAATCTCAAGAATTTTTCAACCAGAAGAGACCATGCCAACTTCCTCAAAAGTGGTCTCATGTATCTTTGATATTTTTTGCAGATCTTAGACTCTGTTTCTGTGGCATCCAAAACACACACACAAAAAATTTAAACAGCTGATTTTTCTGAAATGATGCTTGCTGAGGATGACCTAATTTGAAACTGACTTGTCCAAGCTGTGTGTCTCCTCACAGCTGATTTGTCCAAAGTGTCAAGTAAAAGTAGGGAAACTATCTTGTTTTGTACTCAGCATTGGTAAAGCGGCTACTAGAATATTGTGTCCAGTTCTGGCATCCGTACTTCAAGAAGGATGTGGAAATACTGGAGACAGTTCAAAAGAGGGCCACAAAAATGATCCAAGGGCTGGACAACAAACCTTATGATATGAAGCTTAAGGAGCTCAACTTATTCAGTTTATGGAAGAGAAAGTTGAGAGGTAATTTTAATCACTGTGTAGAGGTCCTTACATATGGAAAAGATATCTGATGGGGGGAAGAAGGAAGGGGGCTTTTCAACTTTGCTGAGAAAGGCATATCAAGATCCAAAAGCTGGAAGTTGAAGTTAGATAATTCACCCCTGAATAAGATGCAATTTTCTAGCAGTGAGGGAATTAAACTTTTAAACAGCTTACTAGGGACGTGATGGACTCACCATCATTTGGAGTCTTTAAGACAGATTTGATATCTTTTTAAAAGATAAACTTCAATCCAGCTTCTTGGAGAAATTCTGTAGTCTGTGTGTGCTGAGAGTCAGGGTAGTGGTTCCCTCTGGCCTTGGAATAAGTGAATCTGAGTCTCCCTGTTGATCCCGTTCCTTCATGAGCCATGGTAAGAAAAGGATAGCCTGCACTGCCCTCAACATGTTCATAACACTGGCAGCTCTGCATTAAGCTAATGACTATAATCAAATCTCATGCTTCAGGGCTTCAGCTGGTCACCTGCCAGGATCAGGAAGGATTTTTCTCTCAATGCACAATTGGCCAGATGTATTCTGTGGGGTTTTCATTCATTTATTTTTCATCTTCCTCTGAAGCATCAGAGATTGCCACAGCTGGACACAGATTGGACCCATGTTCTGAGTTGATACAGTGAATCTTTTCTAGATGACTGACTGGTATGTCTCTCAGGGCCTTCCACAGAAGTTCAGGGTGTTTGTCTTCCTAAGTGAAAGATAACTTGGGTTTCTTTGCCTCACTCTGTTGTAGTGCAGTGAACCTTTGACATGGATTCTTCAGAAGGTTACGCCCCAAAATAAAGTTGTTTGAAATTCTGAGGAAGGAGACATGGAATCTGGTGGTGCAGGAAGTTCCATTCTAGTTGTATTCCCTGCTGGTGTTTGCTAAAATGCAACTTAATCTGCTCCTACCCTCTCCAGTGCAAATGAATGGCCACTTGATATGTGATTGCCAGTTGACCTGACTGGAACTGGGGATCATCCTTCTTCTGGGAGAAACCGGTTTACCCACTCTACAGACTTGTTTGGTGAACACATTTTAGTTCCCTATTTCTTTCATATTAGTATTTTCCCTTGGGTGTTTATTGTACATACACCATTCAAGAATATTAATGATCAGTGTGTTAATAGTTTTCAAATGATACCTTACAAGACACAGATACAGATTGTGACATTAATGAATTGGGGTACACTGAGGGTCAGACCAGCTGAAACTCAGTACCAGATACCATAAGCCCCTTTCACTCTTACATTGTGATGCTGTTAGGGTCACACTATGCCTGCACCCAAAGACTTGCTAGTGAGAAGCTTTGTGCCAGCAGAACACCATGGTCTGACCCCTAACTACAGTTCCGGGTCCTACTCTATGAGAGTCCAGAAGACTGTGAGAGCTGTCTATTATTTTAAATAAAAATAGAAAAAGGAAAAATAAGTTATTATCTGGGTGATATCCTAGTCCTTTTTTTATTCTTAGGATGTGCACGCTTGTGTGACCACATGGGGAAAGTGTCTGACAAAAAGGTCCCCCAAGTTTAAACATCCCCAACTATTGTCTCACAAAATTACTTAGAGTGTGTTCTGTATTCTACATTTACAAGGCCTGAGACACTTGAGATTGTCATCTGGAATTTCTGGTAACTTCTGCTTTTCAAGAGTGATCTGTGAAAGTTTGTGTTATAATATCTTTGTTGGGGGATGAGGATTAGGAAAGATGAACCATCACACAAGGTTCAAAGTGGAAGGAGGAGGTTTTATCATTGGATCTGCGGTTCTGACATTAGATAATAATTTGGTTTCAGTATTGATATTTAACCATTCAAATTATATATTTGATTGACTTTAGTTGGGATCTATGAGCACCACCTCCTAAGACTCCTTAGAATGCACAGAAGCGTTGATTATTTTTGGTGTTAATTTGATGATTTAGCTAATTTAATTATTTAATTCTGGTCCAATATAGATACTAATTTGTTGATTTGACCTTGATTTGACAGCTGAATTGCTTTATTTTTAGTTTAGTTTCGTATTGTTGATAGTGCCTTGGTTTGGTGATAGGTTTTCTTGATTTAATTTTTTGTTTTAAGTGTTTTAATATAATGTATAAAAAGACACTGAGTTGCATTTCTTTTACTAAGATACATGGGTTTAGAACCTTTGAGGAACTGGTTGGATAACAACCAATCAATGTAGAAGCCTTCCCCCTAATTAGACTTTGGTTCTCACACCCAAATTTGAAATACACAGTGAAGCTTCTTAGCAAACAGCATCATAAGAGTGATGCAACTGAAGATGTGCCAGCCAGTGAAGGCTTAGTTTCTCCCATCATCACATTAAGCTTTTGGGGAACTTACTTTGCATGGGGAATAGCAGTTGCTTCTATTTAAATGGAATATATTGTAGTTGATGGAGCAAAACATTGTTTTTAAGAAACCATGCACCAATCTGTCTCAGCCATCTTAGACAGATGATCACAGAGAAAATTAAATTAACAGAAATGAGAGAATCTTGTGAGATATTGAGTACGGAAAAAATCAAGAGAACCAAGGAAGCATGTCGTCTTTTTCCTAGAAAAAAAACTCCATGGTATACATAGTGGTCTGTTGTTAGGTGACAGGGTGACATGGGAAAACGATCCAGCTTAGTATAAATCACTCTTACTTTTTGGTGGCCATACATTTTTTCATCAGGAAGCAGAAAGTAGGACACGCAAACTCCAAGTAAGTTGATTTAGTATGGAAATAATCCTCACGTACTCTGAGTTTTTTATTATTATTAATGTATTGCTTTTTATTTTTAACTACAGCTGAATGAAAAGATGAAATATTTTCAAATAATTCAAATTCAAAAGCAATGTTCTGTTCAGCATATTCACAATCTTTTCATTTCCCTGTATATTTATGACTCAAGTTTCTTTAGTGTGAACACCATCAAAAATTGAAATTTTAAGCTCAAATAAGGCTATTTTCCAATTGCATATTCAGTTGTAAAATTCACACCACTGTGTTGGAATGGAATGGAAACAAATATATGATTTACAAAACTAACAGTGCAAATTTTTCCAACCAACTCTTCACAAATGCTCTGAACACAAAAAATTCACAAATAATTTCATAACCTGCTCTTGAACAATTTGTTAACACCAGAAAGGAGATATCAAAGAAAGTATTAATTGCAATTTATTTATTCAGGTCCCAGTTTTAAAGCTCCTCCTAAATATGTAACTACCATAAAAATGCAAGTACTACACACATAACCTCAGTAAATTCCCATTTTCTTTATTTTATTATTTATGATGTAAACATCAAATGTATGACAGTATAGGGAAGTTACATGCTTGTTAACAGTTCTCTTCTATACTTCATTCTCATTAATGCTGATAACATCAGCAAATCAGAGAGCAAAGACTGGTATGGTGTCTTTCATAATCTACAGATAGGGAAATTGAAGGAAAGGGAGATAAGTGATTTACCAAAGGCAACACAAGTCAAGAACCCAGTGCCATCAGACTTCACTCCATCTCCAGTTCAATAAAGGTCTGATTTTCAGGGGTGCTGAGCACTCAAAATTTCCACTGTCTTCAGTAGGAGCTGAAAGTGCTCAGACCTTCTGAAAATCATGCCATAAGAATACAATTATCCCCTCTAGACTGGTGGTTCTCAAGCAGGGGTACATGTACCCCTGGGGGTATGCAGAGGTCTTTCGGGGGTACAGCAATTATCTAGATATCTGCCCAGTTTTACAACAGGCTACATAAAAAGCAATAGCAAAATCAGTACAAACTAAAATTTCATACAATGACTTGTTTATACTTCTCTCTATATACTATACACTGAAATGTAAATACAATATTTATATGCCAATTGATTTATTTTATAATTATATGGTAAAAATGAGAAAGTACGCAGTTTTTCAGTAATAGTGTGCTGTGACAGTTTTATATTTTTATGTCCGATTTTGTAAGCAAATCGTTTTTAAGTGAAGTGAAACTTGAAGGATACCCAAGACAAATCAGATTCCTGAAAGGGGTCCAGTAGCCTGAAAAGGTTGAGAGCCACTGCTCTACAGAACTAGAGAGTTTCATGCATACCTACATTATTATATATTATTTTAACAACACCAGTGTTCTCAACATTACTATACTTTCCTTTCTAAATACAACAATAATTCATATTGTTAATTCAAATGTGTTATTATACAAAATATATTTTTCCTGATACAAGTGTAAATTATTTTGGATCCTTCTGATTTGCTGTGAATGGCAGAAATCAATGAGGGGTGACTTTTCTGCATTGGAAATACCAGATAGTGATTGTATATTTGGTTTGGACCATCTCTTCTCTCCTTATTCTAGCAGTGTGTCAGTACACAGCTTTGTGATGGCCTGGATTCTTGTGTGACACTGAGAGCCTGCGTATGCTCAAAATGGACTTTTCAGATTGGGCCCCTATCCTCTTGTGAGATAAATAACTGATCCTAGCACTATCAAAATTATTAGTATTTTCCCTCAAAGGTCCTTTAGACTTAGTTATAAAGTCTAATGAACTTAGGAGGTAAAGACTAATCATGTAATCACCCTCAAAAGAGGAATTGCTGTTGAGACCTGTGATATCAGGTGTTACAGCAATGAAAGAAAGATTTCTTGGAAGAAAAAAAAAGTACAGACTGAATTGGTGGAGAAACTTGACATTATTCACTAAGAAATTCAGTGCAGCACAAAACTTTTCTCTCTGTATCTATGGTATTTCTAAGACTCCTTTCATCAAGGTTGCTAAATGCTGATCCGGCTCAGAAGCAGCGTGCAGCCAAATCAGCAATTTATAAGTGTGAGTACCACTGAGGCTGTAGGATGGGTGTCCACAACATCAACATGACAAAGTACAGAAGTGACCGAAACAGCCCCTGGAAGGCAGAACCAAGCAGAATCATATGAAATACCCGGGGGAAAAATGGACTCAACGAAAGGTGACAAAACATTTCTCTGCTTTTGTGGGATTCTCTCTGTACGTTAGCAGTAAAACAATGTTGTTGTGAATTTGATTTTAATATAAATCTGTCAGTGACACTAAAACTCTGGTTTTTCAAAATAACAAACAGCTAAGTTCCCTGTAAGGACTGTAAAGCTTTTCTGGTGTAGAGTTTAATGAAAATATTGTCTTCATTTTTGACCCATATGAGTTCCTAACTTCTGAATCCTAAACTGCAATCTCTTAATCACCTCAGTAGTTCCACTGACATCAGTAGGACTAAACATATGATTTGATTCACTTTGAACTCTGGGTTAAAACTAACCAAAAGTCTCTAGGTGAAATTCAACTGAAACTATGTTTGCTTGGTTTCATGTTGAAACCACGTAAGAATGCAATTTTCATGATTACAACAGAAAACCATAAAGCAGCCGAGTTCGCTCCAGACTCAAGAGATAGTGAACCTGAGTGAATATTGACAAGTCTTGGACTGAGTCTCAAATTTATAATGAAATCTCAGCAATACTCAGGTGAACTTTGCATGCCTTCAGGGTCCATTGCAAAAATCCATGCTACTCTAATAAGGATTAATGGCTGACAAAATGCTTAGCCGGAGTATGACTTTTATGAGGCTGGGAGCAGTAGTTCTTTTGGAGCTGGTGAGGGGAGTAGTTCTCTGGGAGAAGCTGAGGCAGTGTCCACATGACCTCTTCTCTTCCTCCCCCCAGTTTTGTTTTCAACATGCAGGGGCTGCTGCATCTGTCTTCCCCCTTCCTTATCATGCTCAGAGCACAAAGAAGGGAAGAGAGGATCCCATGTTGCATCTGGAGCCAGCACTCCAGGGACTGTCCGGCTAGGACTGGCTGATTGGCTCCCGTTTGGAGGTGGTAGCATGTGAGGGGTTGACTCAGTTTTTGCTGTGTGAGTTTTTACACTTTCTAGCAGGTCTGGTTTTGGAATTTGGGTTACAACTGTTGCAACTTTGGTAAGTTCCAGTGCAGCTGGGCATTAGAAAGTGTCTGATAGTGGTTCCTGTGGCCCAGGGAGCATTGGTCCTGGGCACAACGACTAGTAAGGGAATGTCTGTGTGTCTCACACAGCTTCTGGCTCCCCTCATCGTGGCTCTTGTACCTCTGATGCAGACAAAGTGAGGGGGTTAATGCTCTGGCTTCCAGTCAAAGTCTTTTGGCAGGTCTGAGGGGATAGAAGGGGCATGGCCTTCACACCTACTCTCAGGTGCTAGGTGGAATCTCATTGATGCCATTGGTGCTAGTTGAGATGTGCACTCGAACAATCTTGCTAGGTAGTTTGAGGGTGGCTACTCCAGTTAGGGAAAAGTTTAAAATAAAGTTGTGACTTCTGCATTTAACCATATTATTATGTCTGTGTCACATTTTTTCTGGGTCCACACCAATTATTTGTTTAAAACAGAGGCCATTATTTTTCAAAAAGTGATGTGAAAAAAGAAAGGTAGCTGACAACTGGTTCATATGATATATTTTGTCACATAATGCAACCCATGTGAAAAATATTTGTATATTTGGGCACAGATGCTGCAAAGCTAAACTTGTGCTCCAAGTTTCACTTTGGTGCAACATGAAACAGATGAGCTAGTAAACCAGGAAAAGCAGGATTTGTAATCGCTACACCAATTCACCTTAACTATACCCACCACTATAATATCCCCTACTGGTTATGTAACTGGTAGAGACACACTTAAAGAGGTAATCTGTCCTTTCAGCTAATAATATCAAAATGAGACCCTTTTCTTCACTTTACTTGGACCTCTAACCTTTAAAGGTGAGTTAGACAGCTGCAGAAAACCTGATCTCATTTTCTGCCCCTGGCAAGATTTTTTCAAGTTCATCTTCTTTTTTCCCTTCTCTCAAAATCTGATGAAAAATGAAATGTCATGAAAACAGGCTCTCAGGCTAAAAAAACCTCTGTCTGTCTTTGTGACAGATGTCAGTTTGAAAGGTTTCAGGTCACCTGTCAGAAGTATGTCAGTATGATCCATACAAACATCTACTCAACCTCTAACACTAACATTGAGTTCTGCTTTTTAAAATACCGCTTGAAAAAAGAATCAAATGATTTCAAGTCACTGCCTTTTCCCCTTTCTTTTAACTCTGATTAATGAGCCAAACTCTTAGGGAAAAAAAAAAGCCTTTAAAAAAGGACAGCTTGACCTTTATGTGCCCCTGGCAGTGAACCAATCAGCATTCTCGTAATCCAAACACAGATGCCTGGAGCTAAACAAATCCCGTACTTGTGAACAAGAATTCAGTTTGCTGTCAAAATACAGTGACGAGCAGCACAGTGCTGCTTTTAAACAAAATAGCCTGAATTAAATTAAATTTAAAATGTTTTTGATTAATAAAAGTAGTAATGGAAGTAACGTAATACATCACTAATAGCATGGTTTAGATAAGATTAATTCCAGATATTTAGAAGTCTGCTGCATATATTTAAAATACAGTATCTCATATATATATAATATATATATATATAGGACTTAATTACCTAATATTTTATGCCACCAGAAACATTGCTTATGTTATGCTGTAACTCAGTATTTTGGAATGATTAATTAATGGGGTTGAATGTTGTCCTGGTGTTGGTTTAGTGTCACAGTATTTACATTATTTCTCACAACTTAGTTCCGCCCCCTTAAAATTGATCCTCTTCTGTGGTACGAAAATTAACTACACACTCAAAGAGAAAATCCCAAATCCATGACACTTTTTTCCCAACATGCTGAGCTACAAGTCTTTAAATAATCTACTATAAAGATACACTGAGATTTTTTCTACCATTCCTTTTCTCTAAAATGCCCCAAATACATGCTACTAATAGGTTTTTGATGGAAATGGTCAAATTTTTGGATGTTTCTTAAAAATTCATACTGTTTATATTATAGACTTGCATAATTTGGATAAGGAAAACTTGGCTACTATATTGAAAGATCACAGAACTGAATTTCATTATATTCGAAAGGTACTTTGGCACTAGTCTTAAATTCAGGATTTAATGGGTAGTTTAGTTCATGTAGTAATTAGATGAGAAACTAGAGGTGGCATTTTCTTTAAACTATCTTTCTGTGAGACACGCTCTTCAGGTACATAGTCTTCATTTTTTACATTTGTCTAATCTATGATTTGCCATACTGCTTGTCAAGTGTCTATAATCTCACTGCTTACTAGTAAATCAATATGCCAAATGTACAACTATGCTGTGTCAAATTTCACAGTCCTGCTTTTAAATCATTAGCTATGGCACTATTCATAGTCTAATAGTTAATTTCATTAACACTTGCAATCTGCTTTTTAAGTCAGGTAGTAGTCTACTTGGAATCAAAGGGTTACAGTTCTTCCAAAAACAAGTATAGTTTTAGACAAACTATAAAGAACAGTTGGAAGCAGGAGTAGCTAGCTAGAACTATCAGGATTGTTTAGACCAAGATGACCACAAGCATCCTGAAATACTTTACAATGTCTGATGTCTCAGTGAGTCATGCTTACTTTTTTTTTAATTTAAACTTTAACTTGTACTGTCCCATTCCCCCCCTTTAGGAAATTAACATTATTTGTTTGAACACAGCCATATGGCAATTCAGTTACAAGATTAGTACTGATTACTTCACAATATTGATGGGAACTGGTGCTTCCAGTAGCAAAACCCAGCTGCACCAGTTTTCTCACTATAGTGGACATGGACATGGCTTGGACTGCAGCCAAGTTGGACTGCTGCTTGAATACTGAATGCTATAACTCCAGAATTCAACCTTGCAAATAAGGATGAACCATTTCAACAAGCTAAATTCTCTGTGTTTACAAAATGGTGGATATAAAAAAGTAATTAGAGATTTTCTGTCTAGTGTTCTGAGAACCTTGAGTTCTGCAAATAAACCTATCATTTTATTCTCACCAAAGAGTGTATAATGTTATATGCTACAAATATTTAGACACATGATAAGCCATTCATTGTAACTTTCTTGCCTCTAGTTATTTTCAACACTTGGGTTGTGACACTCTGCTCTCCTGAATAAGAGCAAGAATGGAAAGATTTTCACACTGCCTATCACACAGTAAACCCTTTTAGGAACTAATAAATTAATTACATCTCCAAAGGAAGACTATCACTCGCCTCCTTTATTTTGCATTGCCAGTTTCATTTGGCCAGCTAGCCAGATACTGAGAGAGCGTTATTGCAGATTACGATCAGAAATGCTGAAGCAGTGATTTGTGTCACACTGGAATAGCACATTAGCATTGCCACTAACAGTGTTTCCCTTGTAGAATAGTGCTTTGATGTTCCGACCCCTAGGTAGAATATAAGGAAACAACCAAACAAAAAAAAAAGGGGGGGGGGGCGTTAAACAGCAGCGATTCTGAAGACAGATTTCCCAGCTGAAATTAATAATTCTGAGCAACACTAAAATTAATTACTCTGTAGTTGTAAGCAGGCAGTGGATTTATGGTAAATGACAGAGTCTCTGCAAATTTTCCTGACTACTCGATTAGAAAATGTACCAAGTAGAGGCATCAGCCGAGCATGCATTATTTAAGTGGTTGGTGTCTGGCGACAATCTGGAAGCTGCAATTGTTGTGGTTGCCCGTAGGAAAATTCACACTTTATGAGAGAAATTCTTTCACCTTTGTGTGCCCGCAGCATGGATCTTTTCTCATGGAAGCTGTAGGATACGCTGTAGCTCCATGACCTGGAAAATGTGGGACAACTGACACAAGGTGACCCTTGAATGCTGGGGTAGGCCCAATTAATTTAAAATTTTGCTTGGCCTTGTCTCTTCCAATTTTCTAAATCCTCTAGAAAAATGATTAATGCGTACACTGCCAATGCGAAAATATTTTTGACCCTATTAAAGTCGACCAAGGGTAAACCGAGTGTAGGCTGGCATTGCATCAAACTAGCTTTATTAAATTTGATTGGAGGTTTGTATGAGGAAGGGACAGACAAGGACATTATTTTTCACAGCAACTCCCTTTTAAATGAAAATATTGGGAGGAATACAAAGTACTGATTTGCTTTGCTATGGAGTTGTTTTTAATCTAGCAAAATCATATGAAGAACTGTTCTTTTATTCCTTCATTCCTTCTTTCTTCTGTCTCTTTCCCCCCCAACAATATTAAAGTTGTTTCCTCTTTTTATAGATGAGTGAGAATCTTTCAAACCTTGCTTTCCTTCTCTTTTCCTTCTTTTATTTCACTTTATTATGATTTCCCTTCCCTATTCAGTGTGTTAATGCTGCTCCCCCTCCACATCCAAGACCCAACAAGTAGTAGGGCAAGTTGTATTGTGGGCTTTCTACTGGTTAGCATGTTTACACTGATTTAAAAATGGTTACCAAAACATCTATTTTTTTAAGGAAAGAAATTCCAGCCCAAGGATTTATCTACAAGAAGCAAAAACTCACAAGTTCCATTTACTTGGAGTACATACTGTACTGTGATATTCTTAAAATCTTATTCAGTGTAAGAAAGATTTTTATTATATAGTTATTGTGAAGACTGCTTTTCTCATTTACTATAAACCACAACAATATATATAAATACCATCCTGGTGGTGACACAAACAATAAAAAAAGGACCTTCAAAGTTCTCAATGATTTTTGGTTGTGTTAGTCTCATAGTTATGAAAGGTGATGTACTGACAACACTAATAACTCTATTCAGTCACAGTTGAGTAAAAGTAGGAGTAGTTCTAGCCCTCCAACCTTCTACTGAGGATCAAACTGCCTTGAGAAATGGCAGCTCAATTCCTGGCCTTTCTGAGGAGACTGTGTTAAAAGTGCCAATTGGGAATGGTATTTTAGTGTGATGTGGAACTTTGTCCAATAGGAACTTGATTTAGACCATTATCTCATTTCACAGATGCCAATGAATAGGCATCAAATGGTAACATCATCAATTTGCACTGGACTCAGACTGATGAGCTAAAGTAGAAAGGTTTATGACATCCCATTGAATCTCCCAAAATATCAAAATTAAGGCCTTCAGTTAGGGTTACCAGATGTCCTGTTTTTAAAGGGACAGTCCTATTTTTGGGGACTTTTTCTTATATAGGCGCCTATTACTCCGAACCCCTTGTCCCGTTTTTTCACAGTTGCTATCTGGTCACCCTACCTTCAGTACACATGGTTATGTTTAGCCTCATACTGTATTTACAGCTAAAGCTGGGTGAAAATTTTCCGCAAAAAATGAAGATTCTGCTTAACCCCAAAGTGTTGTGACTTTTGTCTTAGATTCACAAAAGAACTCAAGTGTAATGATACTGAGTGTTGCCATGCTTAACATTGAGATGCCCAGAAAAATCACTGTGCTTCACAAAGCTTGAGTTTGGTACATAAGCTTCCTATACAATGAACAGAAAGAGAGATGCTCCTCAAATGGGATTAAGCTAGCATGCTGGGCAGCTCCTCGCTAGCCAATGGTAGATGCCAAACTGAGGGGTTTGTGCTAAGTCCCACCCTTCTCTGTTCCATGGTGGATAAATAATGAAAGAATCATTGGGAGAGAGGAGGAGACAGAGAGAGAAAAAGAAGATCAAGAGAATGACTATATAGCCTGGTGGTTAGAGCACGCACGTGGGAGATCTACGAATCAGTCCCACCATTCCATTCACACTTGTTAAATTTATTATCCACAGTGTAACAGCTTTAACAGGAGAGACGGACAGAGCCCCATGTCAGAATACCCATAGTCCAGTAGTTAGGGCACTCACTTGAGAGGTAGTAGATTCTAGTTCTGAATCCCCTCTCCCTCTGAGGACATGAACTGGGGGGTCTCTCACATCGCAGATGAGTATCCTAATCACTGGGCTAAAAGTTATGAGGGAGGTCTTCCTCCTGTACCCACCCATTTTGTTGAAGCTTGTCTATAGTGCCCTCGCTCCAGTAGGTGAGCACTGAGCTCAACTACTGGATCGGGCTTCACAGATGAGTTAGGCAGAGGAACACCTAACTTTCTCTGGTTTATGATTTGCTCTGGGGCTTAGGTGGCTGGATGCTGAGGTAGAAACCTAGGTACCTCCAGAACTTTTAATGCAAAAATTTAGGCGCTGAGGGATTTTAGGAACCTAAATGCTCAGAGGCAGCTGAACAGTGGTTTTGTGAATCCCAGTGGGATCTAATTCTAGGATTTGAGCATCTAAAATGGCAGTTAGATGGATAAGTAACTTTTGTGAATCTAGCATTTTATGTCTATTTCACTGAATTGTTTGGGCCAAAACCCCCAATTTTTTTTCCGAAAAAAATTGAATCTTTTTGTTTTTACATTTAAAAAGTATAACTTTTCAATTTTTCAATTCAAAACAAGTTTTCATTTCAAAAGTTTCTTCAATGTTATTTTTAAAAAATCAGAAAATGTTTTAAAAATCTCAAAATTAGAAGAAAACTTGTTTTGGGTCAAAAGAAACGTTTTGTTCGACCCCAAACAACTCCCCCGCATTTTTTTGCGTAACTGAAAATTCTTCTAAAAAAAATTCCAGTTGACCTGAAACTACTTAAAAAAATTTGTTTTGGAACTGCCAGTGAATTATAAAATCAGTGAATCACTCAGCTTTATTTACAGTGTATACTTTATGATGCTGTTTATAGAATCACATTAGAACAAAGGAAAATTAGGATGAATGGTTAGCCTTAATTTTGACATCTAGAACTGGATCCAAATATGAAGTTTCTCCAAAGTATGGGATATTTAAATTTGGAATTCTGGGTGCAGCCATTTGTAGAATTAGGCCAATTGCAAAATTCTGACTTGAATACAAAGCCGGGGCTTCCCAAAATTTGGGACTTTTTGGATATAGGTTTATGCCCCATCTCTAGTTTGTGCGAATATCGTAAAAACAATTTATTAATATTTTCCTATATATACATAAAAAAAGTCTCTGACCTGATTGTATGCTCAGTTACATCAGTTTAAATTAGAAATAACTCCACTGAAGTTAACTGAACTACAGCGCAAGACTGGTGCAAGGACATGTAGGAGAAAGGGCATGATAACTCATAGGGTCTAATTAATAAAATATTTACATACATTGCTAAAATACAAATTGTATATTTGAAAAGGATAGATTACTTTGCATATAGTGAAATAAACATGATTTTCCCCCCAAGGTTTTAACTTGTCCATTTTCTTTAACTAAATAGTTTAAAATAGATTTAAAAACGGTTTAAAACATATAATCACATTATTATTGTAAATACATATGCAGAAATTTGAAATATGCATGTTCAGTATTTAATAAAAGAGTAATGTACTTAGTTAAAGTAGTGAGTGCCAAACTAACCACTTTCAAAGTGGCAGCTCTGCTGTGGTATTTAATTTTGCCAAAATAACAAAAGTGATTTAACCATACTATAGAATAACATATTACTACAGTAGCACAACTTGACTTTTAAACCGAATGTTGTCGGGGGCCAGCGGAGGCTATATGAATTCAAAAATTGTGTTTAAACTTTGAAATTCTCTTTGGTAATCATGTTAACAAGGTTGAACAGATATGGGGTGTATCGAGGAGGAATAGGTAAAAGAAAATAAACTGGGTTGAAATCTTGTACGTCAAGTTTCAGTGCAAGGGGGGAAATGTATTTGGCTGAATTTAAACTCCTAACAAACAGGGAACTATATGGAAACGATGACTCAACCTGAACCAGAGCAGCACTAGCGGGCACCACTGTTATACTTGAATTATTTCATAGTTTGCAACTGAATGGACTTGGTAACTTCTACAGTAAATTAGTCTTTCTAGCACATAGTGGACAGCCTACAGCATTTTTGTGAGAACAGCAGATCCAAGAACAAAAAGACATTATTTGCATGATTCTGAGCTACTGAAACTTCAAAGATGAGTTCAACAAAGGGTGAGATGACTTGTAAACTGTGCAAGTCTAATTTGCTAAAGAAATACAGACAGTTTCTAAAATGGCTAAATAGATTGCAATTTCTTATTTTCTCACTTCTATTTCATCTGTATGCTTTCTGTATTTATAAGGTGCCTATCACTATGGTATTTAAGTAGTAAGCTTTTTAGTCAAACTCTCATTAAAATTTTGCATTAGTAATTGAAAAGAGAGGCTGAAACTTGTAAACTGTCTCAACCCAATATTTTACTCACTTCTTATTAGCAATCTGAGCCTCTGATTACAGTGCAACATCTCTGATGAATGTTCTCCAAATGCTGTCGTGGTGACACACAGGAAGTGAATTGTGCTGTCATGCATAAGTTCTGGGTTTGGACTGACCTCAAGACTCCTTCAGCCTTTGTTAGGTCTTTTGTGTAGAGGCACCATCTCTCTATTTCCTCTTTACTGCCCCCCATGCAGACCTCAAACTCTCTCTGGGGCAGCCACCTGTGTGAACAGGGAATGGTCTGAACAACCAATCTGTCTATGTCCTGTTGCTGCTGTTCAATAACAACCTAGTTGGCTGCCTGCCACCTCCTGCAGGATGGGGATGATGGCAGGCAGGGAATATTAAGTGCCTCCCTGTGGGAGCACCAGAGAACCTGCAAGGGGAGTAGGATAACATTTCACTGGCCCAGCCTGAATTCATGGGAGGGTCCCTCACACAGGATAGCTGCCTTCATCTCACAGCCACCCAATGCAGGCACGAGAGGAGAAAGGGAGAAGCTGCCCACAAACTGGAAAGAACACTGGGTGAGGCACAGTATCAGTTTGGTGAGGGGTGGGGTAATTCAGTGGGATTAGTTAACAATTTGCCATTGGAGGCTCAATATTGTAATCAACCCCCTCTTGGTCCCTACAGGCCTGATCCCAGATGAGTGGTGGTGCACAGAACTGGATTACCGTTGGTAACCACAACAACCAAATCACAATCATAATGGTCCCTTCTAATCTTAGTATCTATGAATCTCTGAATCTATGAATTCCTGGGGCAAATGCTGTAAGTGGTTAACTATTAAAGCCGCATGGACATCAAACTCTCAGTGGGTTTGCCCTGGTGTCTCACACACACACGAATGCACAGGTCACAAAATAAATGAGGAACTTTACTCCCAACCTGGCTGGAAACTGTGAACTGAGTTCAATAAGGGCTACAGTAAACAGAATTAAGTGGCAGTCAGACAAACACAATGAGCATATCCAAAACAATCAGTTTAGTAGCAATGAGACCTCTTGTTCTAGATGAGCCTGAATCCCTATACCCCCATGCATCTCTCTGGAGCAGACACACCTGGAGATCAAATTCCTTCCAACACAGGAATTCTTAAATCTCTAGGGTTGATGTCTCGTTCCTCAGTCTCATTTCTACTAAGAGTTCCGCTTTTCCCAGGCCAGAGACTTCTTACCCAGGTGAGACTCAAGCCTTTCCTTATTTGGGCCAGGTTCCAGGAGCCTCCCCTATTTCCCTCAGGGCTTGTCTACACTGCGAAGTTGTAGACAAAACTTTTGTCTTTCATGGGTACTTAAAAAAGCATCCCCGTGAAAGACAAAAAAGTTTTGCCGATGCAAGTGGCAGTGTGAACATGGCTTTGTCAACAGGAGCGCTCTCCTGCCGACAAAACTAATAACACTCACAGGGCAGGAAGTATTTTGTCGGCACTTTTGCCGACAAAATACCGACAGAGAGTGTTTACACATGCTGACTAAAAGCTAAAAGCTACGTAGTGTAGACAGCCACCTCTCAGATAGTTCTGACGTCTCCAGAGAGGCAATAAAGAGGAAACAGAGAAGTGGCACCTCTACATTAAAAGGCCTGCCAAAGGCTACAGGAGTGGGAGTCCTGAGGTTAGTCCAATAGAGCTCCCCTTTCTGTCTGTTCAAATTCAAACCAGTGAAGAACAGTTACATAGAGTTAGTCATGAAAACAAGTTTTATGAGCTAAATAGATGGAGTAGCCATGGGCTATCTTGTTTCTCTTATGGCTGGTAGATATTGTATGCTTTTATGAAATTAGGAGAAAAATATCTTCACCATTGGCTAGAATAAAAGAAAACTATGGGAATGTACTGTCCATGAAACCACAATAGTTGGAATAGATATAAAGATATGAAATCACTAAGTCCAAAAGATAGCCATAACCCTCTACCTCATAGTTGCAAATGTGGATAACAATTAGGTTGCCAAAAAAACAACAACAGCCCAACCCCTTAAAATCTACAGGTAAGTAGGTTTGAGAGGTTGCCAAAAGTAATGCAATAGTTTTAAAAGTACACTCACAAAGCAGTATGCCTGATCCAGTACTAACTGGCATGAATTTATTCTGAATTACATTTCCCTTATTAAAGCTGGAAATCATTACCCACAATGTTTTAAAAGACACGTATGCATACTTTCTTGGCCAAAAGATATCACGTTTATTTTTCAAAATTGCCTGCTCTGGCTATTATCAACACCTGTAGTTGAACACAAAAGGACAGTAAACTACAAACTCCAGCCCCCGGCAAACTTCAGATATTTGAGGGTCGTACTGAAGCACACAGAAGGAACAAAGGAAATCTGTACTAGAGCTATAATTACATCGGGTAGCCAAAATGAAACTCTCAGACTAAATGTGTCCTGCAGAATTTTAAGCAATTATCATCTTTCATATCTGGGAGCAGCCTACATAAACTACAGGTCCCAGCATACAATGTTTCATCTTAATGCAAACAGCCTCATCTTTTGACAGAACAGGATGGAGAATTGCATAATAGTTTTCCTAGAACAAGCTTCCATATTAAAAATAAGCATAACAGCTGTCTGTATGAAAATTAGGAGAAGCCAGTGCACTACTGGCAAGCTTTCTATGAGGTTGTTCATTGGACAAAGTTTGAGGGCCCCAGTTTATATCCTTAAACCATCTAGTTATGTCTGAGTATTGCAGTATATATTGAAATAATCTTGGCCTTTAATGACACTGCACAAAGAATATAAATACTGTACTAAAAGCTAATAGCAATGCTCTTTTAGCTCAAATGGTAGAGCTGCTGTTTTAGGATTCAACATTCAAAAGGGCTTCAGTTCAAGATTCAGCAATGGCAAAGTCCTCAAAACTTGGGTGCCCAGTTAATGCTTCAACTCTCACATCTCTATAGATCAGTATTAAGTTTGAAGCATTTAATACAGTGGACACCATTAAGAAAGTCATCTGCTAACAGACAGCAGTTACCATATTTTCTGCTATATCTAGTACAGGAAGTATCTCAAACCAACACAATTCCTAGATGAATGAGGATTATTTTATATAGTCCATTCTCCTGGGAATCTCACAATGGTTCCTACACTATAGAAAATGACCATTTGAAACTTCACAGCAAAAACCAGGGTAGCACTCAGATCCTCTGGCTCCCAAAGCATTTATCACCATTACTGAAGCTATAAGAGAATCTCACTTAAATTTTAGCAGTAGATGGTTCAGTCAAGCAGTTTTGATCTTTCTCAGTAGAAAGTACACAGTCACACTATCCGGGACATTAAGCTACCTAAACAGGACTTGAACTGTGGATCCTGATGTCCAAACCCTGATGCTCTACTGACTTAATTATTCAGGCTGGATTCATCCATCACTTTGTATGTCTTTCTAACCTACCCGTCAAAACATTGCAATACACTTTTGTACATATTATGTACATGAGTAGATGTTTGATAATATTTTTAAAATATATTTTCCTTTGTAATTTATTGTATAATGCAAGGACACCCATGGTAGGATTGTGCCAACTTCAAATTTACTGGGCGTTGTGAATGCCTTTTGTCCACTTCCTTTCACAGTGAACTGTTATCCATTATCTTAGTTATACAAAGGTAACTCATAATAAGAGTAGAATGTAATATCCTAAAATTTAGTATTAATTTTGGAGGTACTGCAGCATGTCAGTGCACTTCTTTCATGTCACATTGTATTATATAGACTTACAATGAGAAAAAAATTAACGGGATGTGACACAGTGTCAGTGATGCACTGACATGTATAATTTAAAGACTACACTCTTGTTGGAAGCAGACACCTGCAATTAATTCAGGTATTGGAAATTCAAAATGAAACTGATGATTAAAACCAGAAGGGACTTAAGATGCATATTATGCTCATGAACTGGTGAATATTTCTGTTTACCAAAAAGACATTTAGTATATTTGTGCTTATAACTCATTTACAGACTATGAGTTTTGGCCTTTGAATAGAATACTATCTGTATATAAAATATTAAAAACCTTGCAAGTCTCTCCAATTTTTACCTCATGGCTGAATGGTAAACATTTGTCAAGAGGAAATCTTGCTTTCTGTTCTCTTAGTATTTTCATTAAATTAATATCTGAGCTAGCAATGGACTTCTCATTTAGGAAATTTCAGTTGCTTCCAGAAATGAAGATGCCCTCTAATATGAAACCACAGTGTGTTTGTGCGTGTGTGTGTGTGTGTATCTGACTCAAACACCCTGTGCAGAAGCACCACTACAGGAAAGGCCAGGAGTCACATCTCTGCTTTGGACAATTTCAGGATGCTGTGCTGTAACTTCTAGCAATACCATTTTTAGGGACAATATTTCCAGAAATAATAATAGAACATTATGGCCTTAGGTACTGTACTCAATGTACCCATCCTACTTTATACAGATATAACTGTAAAATATCCAGTCTGAAATCCCAAACAGTGCTCAGTTCTCAGTTTCTTCACATTTTGAGGCCTGCATAATAATAATAATCAACACTGTGGTTAAAGAAAACCTGTATACTTTGACTGGTCATTTATAGAATATCAGGGTTGGAAGAGACCTCAGGAGGTCATCTAGTCCAACCCCCTGCTCAAAGCAGGGCCAATCCTCAACTAAATCAATAATCACATGCAAAAAAGAAAGAATATACATATCAGATCTATCCATATATTTCCATCCATTAACTAGCAACTTTAAAAGGATATGGAAGAAGCTGGAATTAACAGAGTATATATTCTGTCATTGTTTGCAGTGTTGTTGTACCCATGTTGGTTCCAGGATATGAAAGACACAAGGTGGGTGAGGTAATATCTTTCTTGGACCAACTTCTGCAGGTGAAGAGTTCCGCAGAGCTCTTTTTCACCTCTGCATAGTGTGAATGCACCAAGTCGAAGGAGTTGGTCCAATAAAAGTTATTACCTCACCCCCTTTATTTCTCTCATAAAAAATATATTAAGTGATTTATGTGAAAAAATAGCAGAAAAAAGACTTTATTCTAATATTGCGTGGGAAGTGGACTAAAAATACATTCACTTCTTGTTTGTCTTATCGCTGCATAAGTGCTAAATAATACTTATTTAAATAATGTCTATTGATTTACAGGCAATCCACCGTCAGGGGAGTCACCTTCACATCCTCTACACACACACACTCAGTGAAATTAATAAAAACAATAGAGACTAGGATTTTTTCCTAAAAATTCACCTTGTTATTTATTGCTTAAAGATACTAAGTTCTGTCATTTTAAAAAATATGTAATCCTTGATGCCTTTCATTGGATGACACCACAACTCAAGGTTATAAGAAAGCAAGAAAAGTAAAACTTCTGACTTCCTGTACAAATAAAGAATAACTCTGGCCATATGTTTTTATTTATATTAAGAAACAAACAGTGGAAGTATTCCTAGAATCTGGTTGTATATGGAATCTGTGATGGGAGTTCAATGGGCAAACCCAAAGAAATATTCCAGATTCCATTTTAAAATGGACCAAATGGATCATGCCCACAAAGATATGTAAAAATTATATTGCAAAAATAAAGCAATTTTATCATGAATAGAACTAAAAGATCTACCCTCTATGAGCTCTGACACACCTTTCTTGCTTTTCAAAAATGTTGAAAACATGCGTTTCTCTTGCTTTTGAAACCTATAATAGTATTCCTGACAAAGTTCTTAAGAACAACCAAGCTTTTTGATGTCCACTATGTTGTGTATTAGTCATTTTTCCATATCCTGTCATTTCCGGGGGTTGTTTTGTTAGGTAAGCATTTATCTTGTTCAGGATAGACCACTTCGATCAGCCAATACCAATTGTTTGAAATTATGAGACTCGCCAACCCAGCACAATATACGTTTCACATTTTTTTCCCGGAATAATTTTGCAGTTCTGAAAGACATGGTCATAGTAAACTATCAACTGAGAATGTCATGTTAAGAGGCATGTTAAACTGTTAAAAAAAGTTCACAGTACGCTTTCATTGATTAAAGCACTTGCTAATATCAGCCAATTACATCAACCTAATATACAGCACCTATATTCCTTAGGCTTTGTATAGCTGCCCCTTTATCCCTAATGGGGTTCTTATAATACAGACCATGTGGCTTTAAAACAACACCAAACTACTAATCTATTTCCCAGTGTGAGCCAAAGGCATTACAGGGACCTTAACATGAATCCAAGTTTGGTGGCACCCTAATTCAAATAAAAGCAAAAATTAGGGCTGATCTGGTGGCTCAGTGACACAGCAAAATGAGCTATGGTGTGTAGGAGAGGGGGTACCAGTAAATGATCAGGCACATTTTAAATTGGTCTCCAGGAAGGGTGAGTTGCCCCTGTAGACTACTTTTTTTGGAGCCCTTTGGATCTTGCCAGATGGAGGAAAAGGACAGCCGCTATAAAACAGCAAAAATAGAGAAATGTGTGTGGAAGAAATGGAAAATGGCAGCTCTAAAACTGAAGTAGTGCATAATAAATAATATCTGACATGTTAAAATAGGACTTAGGCTCATAAGACATCTAGGTACTTTTGAAAATTTTACCTTATATACTGTTACCTAATCAAAGGTAATAGCTAATTGCATGTAGTAAAATTAAATGTTAGGACTTAATTTTCCTAAAAAAGACCACTCCAAAATGTACAGTAAAGCCTCGTATTTCAGCATTTATAGCTCTGCTTGTGGAACAAGAAGGCTAATGCCTGATGCATTCAAAAGCAAATATATTTATTGTCATTTTTAATAATACTAATCATAGTATTTGCATGTATGTAGCACTTTTCATTCATATCTCTCAAAGTATTCTACAATAGCATGTGAGTTTCATTATCCCTGTTTTATTAATGGGAAAAACATAGAAGAGAGCTTGTGTGACTTGTCCAAAGACACGTGGTAACACAACGTAGATCTGAGAAAACACCTCCCATTCCCATATTCAGTCCTTTTAGATTGCAGCTGTCCCTCCATTTTTTAAATCTCCCATCACCCCACTCCACTGTTTTCTGACATTAGCACTGTGATTTCTACCTATATTTGAAGCAGAAAGCAGAACAATAAACCAAACACACAGACAGGAACATTTCATCTCTTTTCTTTGCTGCTTTTTCATAACTCTCCCCAGGCATTCCCTCCTTCTCTGACCTCCCCCTGCTTCTTTTTCTACCCCTTCTTTTACCAGTAAGTCTAACGTTAGTCTTTCATCACCTGTGTAGCTGTGACTAACCTTTACAGCAGTTAAGTAGTACATAACTTTGAGTCACTGAAATTGAACAACTTCTTCCAAACTCCCTTTCCATCTTGTCACACCCAGGGTAGCCTGCCCAATCACACCTTTTCTTTTGAGCATCAGACTAGGAAATTTAACTGCCCTACTTACTTCTGGTTGAGGAAGTTCCCACTAGTCCTGCCTTCTGAATGCTGTAAGACAATATTTTTCCATACATATTCTCATTATTTTCTCTCCCACCCTCATTTTAGCCAACACTTTTATGACTCGTTAGGAGAAGAGACTCGTGCAATAGATAACACTTGTTTCAGCGGGGCTCTGAGATTTTTCCATCTTATCCAAAGGCCTGGGATGGCATGATACTGGGATGATATCATGGTACAGATATGGCTGTTAATAGATTTCCGGGCCAGAAGGGCCCATTATGATACCTAGCCTGACTTCCTATATTACACAAGTCAGAGAACTTCTCCAAAATATTTCCTAGAGCATAATTTTAGAAAAATATCCAATCTTGATTTTAAAATGGTCAGTGATGGAGAATCTGCTATGACTCTTGGGCATGGAAGATTTCTGCTTCCTGATATGGATATTGTGCACAATCTAAAGCAGGGGTGGGCAAACTATGGCCCGGGGGGTCACATCTGACCCTCCAGACGTTTTAATCGGGCTCTTGAGCTCCTGCCAAGGAGCAGAGTCAGGGACTTGCCCGGCTCTGGCGCTCCAGCTGGGGAGCAGGGTCGGGGGCTTGCCCCACTCCGCGTGGCTTCCGGAAGCAGTGGCATGTCCCCACTCCAGCTCCTATGCGTAGGGGCAGCTAGGAGGCTCTGTATGTTGCCCCTTCCCTAAGTGCTGTCCCCACAGCTCACACTGGCCGGGAACTGTGGCCTATGGGAGCTGCATGGGTGGTGCCTGCAGACAGACCAGTGCACAGAGATGCCTGGCTGCGCTGCCACGTAGGAGCTAGAGGGGGGACATGCTACTGTTTCTGGGAGCTGCTTGAGGTAAGTGCCTCCCGGAGCCTCCACCCCAACACCCTTCTGTGCCCCAACCCCCTGTCCCAGCCCTGATCCCCTCCTGCCCTCCAAACCCCTCGGTCCCAGCCCAGAGTACCCTCCCGCACCCTGAACTCCTCATTTCTGGCCACACCCTAGAGCCCACACCTCCAGCCGGAGCCCTCACGCGCTCCAGCGTCCCAACCCCCAACTTTGTGAGCATTCATGGCTCGCCATACAATTTCCATACCCAGATATGGCCCTCAGGTCAAAAAGTTTGCCCATCCCTGATCTAAAGGCTCTGGCAGCTCCTCATTGTTTGCGGCTTTCCCCACTGTTCCCCATGTAGGTACTTAGAGACTGTAATCAAGTCACCCCTTAACCTTCTCTTTGTTAAGCTAAATAGATTGAGCTCCTTGTGTTGGTCACTGTAAAACAGATTTTTTCTAATCCTTTAATCATTCTTGTGGCTTTTCTTGGAATCCTCTCCAATTTTTCAACATCCTTCTGAAATGGAGGGAACCAGAACTGGACACAGTATTGCAGCAGCGGTCACACCACTGCTAAATTCAGATGTAAAATAATCTCTCTGTCTGGGATATGCCAGGTCAGTAGTTGCAGCATCTTTCTGATACCTGAATGAGGGCACAGCAAACAGGCATAGAGTGATTTGCGAAGCCTTTATGCACGAAGTATTTCTCTTTAGATATACATAGAATCATAGAATCATAGAATATCAGGGTTGGAAGGGACCCCTGAAGGTCATCTAGTCCAACCCCCTGCTACATGATTTTGTTTAAAAAGAGGAGAAAAACCTTCAAATTAACCACCTCAATTACTTCGCGTGAATTTTACCCATGTGGCAAAGTACACCTCAAAAGGCTTTGAATGATCTTAATTCCATGTTTGATATGAAGTCTAACTCATATGAAGAAAGTTTGTGGTAAAAGGAGTATCAGTTACATAGGTTCTGAGTCCTGATTCATAAAAAGCCTTAAAGCAGCTATAGTCACTCTGCAGCTTGCAGACTTCATGTGACTCTTAATAAGTGATTTGTGGCTTATTATGACATGATTTACTGCAAAATGCTCTATGTGCTTCTGTGTGCCTCTTACAAAGTAGATTCAAATAAAAATTTGACACTATTCTCTTTTTATCTTAAATATTGGGAGCATGGCCAAGAACTAGTGCCCTAAAGCTATACCTTAATTTACTCTGGTAATAATGGGGGATAAAAACAGATACATGTATAATAAAAAGTAGTTAAAAATGTTGTAACAAACATTTTATACTGGTAGGGATAGAGGAGGTACTTCATCTGCTGTATTAAGGGAGACAGCAAGCTTGTGATATTAAATCCTATATGGTCTGCTACTGCTCTCCTGGAAGTCAATGGCAAACTCTCTAGTAGAATGCTGAATCCTCAAATTTATGTAACTTTAAGCTAGGGTGACCAGATATCCCGATTTTAAAGGGACAGTCCCGATTTTTGGGTCTTTTTGTTATATAGGCTCCTACTACCCCCACCCCCATCCTAATTTTTCACACTTGCTGCCTGGTCACCCCTGCTTTAACCCAATCTTTCTGAGAATGTGGCATCCAAAATGGAGGAGGAACAGAGAATTAGCAATTTTCTCAATTTGTACAGAAACCAACTCCAACATGCTGCAATTTTGTCCTCTTTTAAACACATTTGCTTGCTGTCAGTGGAAACATCTTCTCTTAATTCCAGAGAGTTAACAACCCTGATTATATATTTAACTGCTTTACTAATCATGCAGTTGGACCCTTAGTGCTTGTTCTTGAAAAGACAACTATTTTTCATTTTCAATCAGCTTCGCCACAAGAATTTTCATATAGGGTCCCATCACAATGCTAATTTCACTTTAGAGCTGGCATTACGTCACACATCCCTTGGCCTGCTGTGCTAACATGTTTTCACATGCTTATCTTTTATTAACATAAAAGAGGCAAAACTCTGAGTCACACACCTCTTAATGTAACTGAAGTTTCAGTGTGGGACCCTGACCCTACAAATAAGAAACAAATGATCAGAAAGTGAGAGGCACTGTATAAATTAGTAGAGCAGAAAACATTGACTGAAATGTAAATAAATACTTTAGCATAAGCAAGGCCTGAGGTGACTTCTGCTTTAGGATTCAAAGATGTGAAGGATGATTTCAATGTGAAGGAATCACTCACAGAAGCAATTTTTTTTTTGGAATTGGGCAAAATATTCTATACAACGTTTAAAATATTTGAGATCTGCCATGTTTCAGTTTCATCCTGTTGTCCCTATGAGTTACTTTGAATCATTGAGATTTGCATCCAAGTCAGGCTATAAAATTTTGCACTTTGTGGCTGTCTGACAACATTGAGGCAGATTTTTGCATTTCCCATAGAGTTTCAGGCTGGGATTGGTAATGTGGCAGAAGTTAAAAGGCTGAATGTTAAGTCACATGCAGGTATTTATTCTAGTTCTGTGACTGGCTGTGTCTGCTCCCTGTGTTCATGAGTGTAATTGCTGTGGCTTCATATTATCTGCTCTTTCTGAGGCATAGAGAAAAAAAACTAGGAGATGAAGACATGGACTTTCCTTAGCAGCCACTTGCAAGGTCTTATGGGGCACTTATTTTCCACAAAACTAGCCTAGATTTGGGGCACAGGCAGTGGACCTTTAAAGGGCCCCCCCTTTACCCGCCCAGTAACGCCAGAAAAAGGATTAGGATTCATCCTCCAAAAACACCAAAAGGGTAGCAGACCACTGGTATTTCCTTCATCAAGATGACAATAGCAGAGGGAACTGATGGAGAGCCTTTGGGTGGAGCGTCTGTCCCAGAACCTGTAGAGAACAATAGGATTTGTGTTGGGACAGAGAGCCTAGTTCACCTATCTCTAGCCTTTTCTCAGGTGAGAACCACCACAACCATTCTAGCCCCATTTGTCACTCTGAATCCACAGATACTAGTCCACAGGATCATGTATTTATAATTTTAATAAGCCATTACTTTACTCAGTCTATCCACTCCAATTATCTCAATGTGGGCAGCTTTGACATATCTGCTGATGCCCAATATTCTTGCTTAGTGTATCTCTAAAGCCTGTTCTTAGTGGCTCAGAGTAATTGAAAATAGGACACAACACCAGGTCACTATAGTAAAACAAAGGTCAAAGATGAGTTACTATTCCACATAATAAGGGACAGAGCTGATCAACAGTTTTTGCAAGAATACTGAAATTAACATAAGTGAGGACCCTCTCCAGATCTAGAAGGTACATGAGTGTATTTGTAACCCACACACCTTCTTGGTGTGGTGATCTGTCCCATCTAGTGGCATTGAGACCACTTAGAGAGCAATTATGAGTCTGCTCTACAGCATTAGCTAACAGGCACTTTGCTTTTAGCTCATGTGGTAGAAGCTCATGCACTAAGCTCCAGAGGTTCCCGGTTTGATCCTGCCCGCTGATGACCAGGGGTCTGTTGGCATTACATATTCACCCTGTTCCTCTTCACCCTCCAATTTGGAACTGAAAAAAATCTCTTGTGCATAACCACCTTCCCAGATCAAACTAAATTAATCCAGAAGAGATGTGGGAATGGATAGCAGTTTTTTCAGGGTTTGTTGTTAATTAAAAAAACAATTACCAAGGATTTCTAATTACTTTGTAAGTACACTATAGCCTGTACCTGCTCCTCAGCACATTAGTGAGATAATGCTTGAAACATCTTATTAAATAGAATATTCCACGTTCATTCACACTTCTGCTTAACAGTCTTCTTGAGCAACACCTCTGTGAAACATTTGTATCCATTAAGTTATCTTTACTGTTATTACCATTGTGCATTCATTTCCAAATGTTTTCTGCTGAAAATGCAATAAAATGAGAGGATTGGGAGGGGGAACAATGAAGGAGAGATCTTCAAATATGCCTGTTATGACATATGACCCGAGAGAAGTGGATACATAATGTTGGAAGTCCCATAGCTTTGGGCATTGAGAACTAGGTAAAGGGCAAACCAATAGGCAATATATTATAAAGGACCATCCTGCTCAGGCAGGACAATGCACTAGTTGAGCTAATATTTCTTTTATTTTTCATTTCTATAATTTTGTGGTGAATGTCTAATAATCTTCGGGCCACCAAAAAAAAAAAAAATCACCAATGTGTTTCAGGTTGACATCTTGTGAACAAAGAGTCACCAGAGAGGGTGTTATTTTCTTGTTTCAGGGTTGTTCATTTATTAGTTTTCCAAATACATGCATACTTAGAATATTACTTCATCAAAAATACCTTATTGTCCATTGACTAAATATCAATAATAAAAATAAACAATAAATATTATGGGTTTGTCTCCCTTTGACATAGACAAGTTACAAACTGTAGGTCTTTTCGTTATGTATGAAGTTCAAAATATTTAAGTTGAAAAGTTTCAGTCTCAGAAAAATAAAATAAAATTTACAAACAAAAAGTTACATTTTTCCCAAGTCAGGTCAGTAAATCATGTCTTTCAGAACGACTGATGCTATACATACAGCATGGAATGGCGCATCTGGTGAAGATTCTCTAAGCCGACAGCAGAGAGCTCTCCTGTTGGCATAATAAAACTACCTCCGCGAGCATCAGAAGCTCTCCTGCTGACATAGTACTGCAACCCTCCCTTCCTTCAAATAAAAAGTAAAGGTTATAATAATGCATGTATACTGAGTTATGACATTGAAATATAAAGATGAAAACATTTTGAATGGTAAAAATAAGGGTTTTGTTATTTTAATGGTTTATAATTATGGATAGTGAATGAGTTTGGATAGGGTAATACTTATTCAGAGCTTTAGCCTAGCTCATTGCCTGGCATACCTGTTATCTTGCCAATCTCCGTCTTTTACATAGACTTGTTTAGATAATTCTTACAGCTGACAGGACAAGGGTGATGTTTTGTTATAGTGTTGGAGGACTGAGATAAGAGGAAGATAATTAGTACAATTAAACCCACAAAACATCGTAATAAAAGCCCCTGTTGGGAAAAACAGGAGTAAGGGGACATGAGGACATGAAAATAGTGTACGCAGTAAAAACGTGCATATTTAAGACACAGTGCTTCACTTCATTGGAGGAAAGCTAATGAATATGTAATGTGAAAAGGTATAAGAAATCAAGTGAACAGATGCCCTTGCCAAAGAAATACTAGACTGGAAATTGAAGAAACGAGACTGAAGGAGCAGACCAGAGGCCAGACACTGAGACACCATCATGAAGTGCAGGAGAGCTTCCTGGTACCCCAGAACTCAGTGACTTGGGCTCTTATCTGTTTTGTCTTATCTGTTTATTGTCTGGCACAAATATACGTTCAGAAACTGTAAGTAATTATGTTTGAAAATTAATAAATAAAGGTGAAAATTGATTAAGCCTAAATTGGGTGGACTCGTGAGTCAATTACACAATCTTACAATATCATCTGCGAATCTAAAATTATTCACGGTCCTTCACATCACATGACTCCTCCCAGTTCATGTCTCAGTGCTACAGGTATAACTGCGTCTTATGCCAATTTGAACAAATCTGGCAATAGTGTGCATGCTTGCATCCCTTCTATGGTCATCCTGAACCAATCTGTCAGCTTTTTGTTCACTCTCAATGCACTTATCAACTTGCTGTAGATGTTATAAGCTTGACCAGTTTCTCAGGGATGTCATATATTCTCAAAAAACTTGCCATAACCCTTTCTGTCAAATGCTATCAAAAGCCTGTTTGAAGTTTATAAAGTTGTTGTAGCAGGTTCTATTGTGATCTATATATGTGTGATAATTATCACAAATAGCTGACCTATTGTACTTTGTTCTTGTCTGAATCCAGCCTGCTGCTTTTGCTAGCATCCCTTCCACATAGCTCTTCATTCTCCTCTGCAACATCTTGGTGAATGTTTTTCTGGCACATCCGTAAGTTGGTTCGGCTGTAGTTCTTGCACTCAATTTTCTTTCTTTTATTTATAAATTGGTACTATTATCGCTTTCCCCTATTTGCTCAGCACTTGCTCTTGTCTGTAAATCTTTTTGAATAGCTTGTGCTTTGCCTATACCACGTGTTCTCCCCTCTTGCAGGAGCTCTGCAATTATGTTGTCACTTCTTGGTGTCTTTTTCCTTTTCAGACTTCTTATCAAGGTCTTTACTACTTCTTTTAAGAATTCTTTTGTCTGCTCTCCCCTGTTTGTACCAGGGAGCTTCTTCAGGACTATTTCATCTACTGTGTTCTGCACACTGTACAGCTCTTCAAAACATGCTTTCCGTTGCTTATTCTTTGCTTGTTCATCTTCAATTATTTGCCCATGCTTGTCTTTCACCACCACCACCTTCAGCTCATAAGTTCCACTTAATTCTCTCATCTTGTGTTATAAGCCCTGTGTCAGTTTTGCTTCATTTATTCTTCTTCATCTTTACGTTACTCACTTTTCCAGTTGTTTCTGTCTCTTTTCACTTTGTTTTAGCTCTCTGCTCAACCTGTTGTGCTCAGTTAGTTAGTTATAAATTAGTGCTGGCATCAATGAGGTTGAGAGCAAGCAAAAAAGTGCTGTGAATCTATGACATGGACAAATGGAAAGAGCCAGCTATCAGAAAAGAATATGACAAAGTCATGTGGAAAAAACATCACCTCCCTGGTGAAAGAAGCAATGAACATTGAAGAACCATGGAACAGTGTAAAATGGGATTATGAGAGTGGCTGAACATGTGTTGGGCTACAAAGCCAAAGTGAGGAAATCAAGGTGGATAATCAATGAAGTGCTGCAGGGGAGTGACAACCGTAGAAAGCTGAAGGAGAATAAAAAAAGAAAGGCACAAGAAGTCTGAGAGCTGAATGTATGCATGAAACTGAAACTGTAAATATATTTGGGATGTAAAACAATTCTTTATTTCTGTGTATGGATTGTACATATTCCAGCTGGAGATGTTCATGGCTTTGAAAGCTAGAAGACTAACTCAGAATTATAATATTTATGATATAATTTGGTTCTTCCAATTTGTTGTCTGCTTGTGAATTTATTTGGTTGTTCAACACTTTATGTTCAGTTATCCATGTTACTTACATTCAGTTACTCAGTACTGTTGGCATGTGGTAATTCTGGTTCTGTATTACTATGCAAACCTAGCAGAATAGAGTGGAAGGAACTTCTTTTGAGATAACTAGTTAACTTCAGAGGTCTTGTATGATCTCTCTCTTGGGTAAGTAAGAAGAGCAAAATCACACATTGCATGATATTCTTCGGAACATATGCTTTAATTGGTTCCTGTGCACCATCATGTTTTCCAGGGTGGCAGTACCAAGAAGCCATATTAATATCTATTCAAGGCAAAGTAGATCACAACTGGCAGGTAGATTTTATTATAGTCTTATGAGAAGGAAGTAAATGAAGCCACAAGGGATAAAGCTGAATATGCTGAGGGCTGACTGAACCCAGCATATTATCCACCCTTCTATGTCAAATTTGTCTGGCTTGCAAGGCCTTAACTATGTTGTCCTGGAAAACAATAAAATGAGACATTCTATTTGTGGCAGAGGACCTCTCTCCCATAATGTTTAAATGGCCAGACATTTTCTTTCCTTATTTCTGTAAGGTTTCTACTGCACTATATTGTGGTTTGCCTTTTCACATTACACACAATGAGGCAGATTTTAATCCTGATTATATTGCTGTAAACCAAATTCACTCCATGCAAGTCAACAGGGTTACTCTGGAATAACACCGTTATAACTGAGAATAAAATCTGGCCCAGAGAATATATTAATACTGAATATTAAAACAGAACTAATTGCCATGAGGATTGGAAATGAGAGAGTTTTAAGTCTCAGTCACTCTTGAATGTACTGGGGTTGCATATATGTGACATTGACCTCCAATGACTGGCCTATAAAGAAGGTAGGAACATGTTACTACTTCCAGCCAAAACCTATGAAAGCTCAAGCAATAGTGGTTTTCTGTTTTGTTTTTGTTTTGGGGTTGGGAGGTTGGAGGGAGAACTAAAAGCCCAGGGTTCTTGCTCTCCAGGTATATGATTTATTTAGTTTATATGTCTTTAGTTTGTAGCACATGTATCGATTCATTACAGCTCATTCATATCCAGTTTAGGACAGTAATTATTGAAAGTTGTTCCCATCTGATAAAGTGGTTGGCAGCCTATGTGAAAAATGTCACTCTAGAATTTATTGGATACATCACAACCAGCACTAATTACCTGCCTTATTTCAGAGTCTAAGGACTGAATGAGCAAAATGCTGATTGAAGAAATTGAAATGTTTTGCAGGAATATATAGATTTCATCAAAAGTTTTTGAGGGAAAATGTTTTGTTTCAATAAACTTGACGTGTTTCATTTTTACTTTTTTAATATGTTAAAATTTATAAAATGATACATGTTGACCTTATCAAATTATGATTTTGATATTTCTAAAAAAAATTATTTCAGAATTTTCATTTTGCAGTAAGTTTCAGAATTTTGACTTTTTGTTCCAATTTGGAATAAAAGAAAATTTTGAGTTGTTGGAATTTCCCTTGAAACAGAATTTTGAGTTTCAAACAACTCTTGTTGAGTCATTTTCTGTTCCTGGGTACCTATAGTCCCAAATGCCTGAGAGATCTCAATTTGTATTCTCAGGTTTGATTAATTTAGGACCTGTTTGGTTTCAATTGATCATAATAAACCAAAGTTTCTCCATTGTCTGTAGATACAAGTTCAGACCACACACACACTCACTTTTTAATAATTTTAAATAGACTTTTTAAACATATTTGCAATTTTGAACCTAAACATTTCTATCTTTTGGTTTCTAACGCATACTAATTTTCTAAAAATAGTGGAATATCTCCAATTCATATACAAGAGACTCACAGAAATATAAAGGGAGATTCAACTTACAATTATCACGTTTGAATATTTTTAAACATTAATTTTACAAGAAATAAAAATATTTTTTAACCTTTCAATTATATTAATTTTTTGTTTTCTTTATTTTGACAGCGCTTATTGTATATTTCACCTTCCTGCCACAAATATATGTATATTTCGCCCTCTCCCAATAGTAAGCTATTTTGTGGATTCCACTGTTCGCATGTTTTTTTCTCAGTGCTAAAAAGAGGAAAGGCAAACATATAAAGCGATTGTAAGCCTACCAAAATTGGCATGGGTTTTCAGGGACGGACATAGTTCCTGTAACACTGTTTAACTCATTCTTTGAAACAGACTGTATTTCAAGTTGTCAGTGTCCCTTTAATTTTCAGATCTTTGCACGGTCAGAAGTTCTGTATGCAGAAGTTGTCCTATTTTACTTTCTATTTTGTGTATATTTCAGCAGCATTGGAAAGCTATTGTTATCTTAATATATTATTACTGTAATTACAAGTCATATTTGTGTAGTTCAAATGCAAATGCAATCCTTTTATACTGTATGAAACAGTTGCCTGCAATAAGAACTGAAATGACCTCTTTCTTTCAGAAACTATTTATTACAGTTGCAAGACCTACATATTGAATTTCCATATGCACTGCTGCTGGTCCTTGGAATATGCCAACTTTAGGCTTTTTTCTTTTAGCTGTGATAATAGCAAATATGAAATAAGCACCACCATCAGTCCATTAAACCAGCAAACAGATAATAATATTGGGCATTAACAGATCACAATAATTCTTACAATTATGGAAAAGCTTTAGAAACTTTAGTGAGTAGAAAATGGAAAATACACAAATATGGTAACAGAGATTATAACTTAGGTTTAACCCATCATACTCTGCAAATGAATGCACAGATATGTAAACTGATGCAGCTGCTGAGCACTCTGTTTTATCCACACCTTACACCCTCTGGCTGAGAAATTCTGTCAGTCGACCGGGATGAGGGTGGGCTAGCCTAGTGCTCAGAGCAGGCAGCAAGGTGTCAAAGCTCTTGAAAACTGAGAAAGATGGGTCCTTCAATGAAGGGGAGTTGAAGGCTCTGAGAACTGAATATAGGCGAGAAACCTGCTTAGGCAAAGATTGCTCACCTAAGAAAAGAAGGGAAACTGGCACCTTGTACTTCTGTACAAGGTCCTGACTGAGAGAACATCAGCCATGGCTGAAAAGAAAAAGATTGGTAAGAAATCTACCTTGAACTACCTTGTAGTTTGTTGAGTTTAAGTCTTAGTCACTAGAAAGTGTTCCACTAATTTGTTTGTAACCATTTCTGACTTTATCTTTTGTACTTGAACTCACATAAAACGCCTCTTTTTGATTAAATTAACTTGTTTTACTTATATTCTAAATCAACCCAGTACTGTGTTTGACTTGAAGTGATTAGTAACTCCATTTACAACAAGAAGCTGCTGTGCTTTTGTCTCTTTAGAGAAGCAACAGAACTTATTACTCCTCTGATTGCTCCAGGAGAGGGCTGGACATTTCAGAGCAGACGAGTTTAGGGAATTCAGGACTGAGGGTGTGTTGTGGTCCACCTGCAAGTAATAACCAAGGCTGGTGGAGACTAGGGTGGGCCTGTTTTGTAGGCAGACTGCTGGGGTCAGAATGCTGAACCAGGGCGGCATAGAACACAGACACTCAGGGACCTGCATGCTTATCTGTGGGCTGTTGGTGTCCAGGCTGTGAGCCATAGCAGCAGAGTATTTAAGGCACTCAGGGTTACTGGACAGGCACTTACACACATCTCATTGGACTGAATTGCATGGCAGAAGATGACAGTATTACTCTGTAAAAATCACTAACAAATATTTGTACTGTGCAACTAAAAGCTCATCAGTAGAGAGGTTGTGAAAAACTTTCAAAATTAAACCCAAAGTTTGACAAGGTTCTCTGCTAAATTGAAACGTGGGCCAGGTTTACCAAGATTTTGCTGAGGTTCAAAAACCTTTTTGGTGAACTTGGGCTGGGTTTTATAGATTTTTAAGGCTAGAAGGAACCTTAGATCATTTAGTCTATTTCTTTTAAGAAAGCCTGTGCTATATTTTGAGTAAATCTGGGTCAATTCATGGTTTTGGGTAGAAACTCAGCTACGTTTTGTGCAGCATTTCATTTCATTTCAACAAAATAGTGCACACAACACTGTGCTAAACTTTACAAATGTTCCCTAACCATTTATGGGCCTGCTACACTGGCTGACTATACTGTGTAAACCTCATAGACCCTTATTAAGTTTTCCCAAGGTATATAAGAAATGTGTGTTCCTTGACTGGAACATATTGGCTAGAAAAAACTGTCAGCACACTCTACACCTTCAAATTTTCTCAGGCTGCTACACAGCAACTGCGGATGAATGAACCACAAAACGTTTGGAGGTACAGTTCAGGTAAGCACTCAAAAGTTCAGATGTTTCCCTTATCTTATCTAAACTTCTTGTGTCTTAAACTAGGTTGGTAATGTCACCAGATCAGGCTCTTTGGTGAGATTTCTAGTAGAACCTGAAATACTAAGAGAACAGCCTCTCCTGAAGTATTTCAACACTTTCTCTTGTGCTCCTGGGTGGACTCTGAAAGTGGCGTGAAAAACAAACATAAAAGTTAAAGGAACATTTTTGAACCTCGAAGAAAGGTTTGGTTTGGGCTTAGGGCAAAGTTTTTGTGACAGTTATTTGTCTGAACCATTTTTCCCATCCTTAGTGACAATGGACTTGGTTGCAGAGTAGGAGTGTGTATTACATAGTATACATTCTTCCCTCAATGTAGTTTGTACCATGAATCTGCTAGACTCCAATTTAGTATCATAGGAGTTACATATGCACATTGACAGAATAATACTCTCCATGCTTGTATCTTTGCATCTCTTATCAGTTTATATCCAAAGCTCTATTTAGCCTCTATGGACTCCAACAACAAATCATCTTTATAAATCTATTTCTACTCCCCCTTAATTATGCTAAATATAAATACAGAGAATTGTGTTTAATCAAGAGCTGGGCCCAATCCTGTACCAGAGGAAGACAACAGAAAGCTTGTTATTGGCTTCACTGAAGCAGAATCAGGCTCTTTATGCAGCAGCCCAGCTTAAAACCATCCAAATGTCTTAGTATAGGTAGGTAAAAGACAGAATCAGTAGAAAATTATAGACATTGAAAAATTATGGCTCTATGATTTTCCCTGCTTCCTTAAGAATCTAGGATTGGTTGCTCCTTCAGTTCCTGCCTAATTGGAAGTTCTTGCCTATCAATAACTCCAGCAACACCACCACCACAAAATCTTGAATAGGCACATCCACACTGGCTGCTGGTGTCCTGACTCTGTTTCCTGGTCAGAGCCCTTCAACAAAAGTTCCAAGTCTTTCAACTCTAGAAATTTCAGGCTTTTGAGGTTACTGTAACAGTAAAAACCAAAACAAGTACAGTTTGTTTAAATCATCCTTAGAAAGCCACCCAAGATCAAAAGACATCTACAGACTTGGTGATGCTGCTTACCAAGCAACAGTGATTATATAATGAAGGCAAAGGCAGCCTTAAATAGAAAATTGTCCCTTGTCAAACAAGAGTAAACACCCCCTTTTAACTCACTGAACTAACATCAAAGTGTGGTTGAGACCACTGAATTGATATGGTATTCAGAAATGTAAACACCCAGCTGGAGGTAGATTATTTATTTTTAACTCTACACTGATTTTAGATTTTGTCTTTATTTAATGTCTTTAATAAATTCAGTTTAATTAAATTTTATATAACTGTCACATAATTTTTCAATAAAACATACTTTATATCAGCCTTGCAAAATTGGACTTGCAACATTTTTGATGGGCTTGTTAAATGCCAGTTTAATGGAAAGCTTTCTGATCATCAGATGGTAGAGAGGCAGGGGAGGATGGGGGGGCCAAACAGAATTTAATGTCTGACTAGGTAAGTTGTTAGAATTTTGCAGTGCTGCATAGAAGTACCAAGCATGCAGAGCTGCATTTAAGCAGGGGTTTCTACTGCAAAACCTACTATTTTGTATAGCCATTATGGACTTTTTTCAGCTTCAGAAGTTTTGAGCTTCTTGTGCTTTATATCCATAGTGGCAGCTTCCAGTTCTGATGGGGGAGTTGAGATGCGTAAAGGTGAATGGCCTTACCTAGTTGCCTATGCCCACCCCACTCAGGTATGGAGTTATACAGTAGTCAGATGTATATGGAGGAGCACTAAACATGCTGTAGTAACTCTTGCTTCCTGGGGAGTGGGGATGTGGGAAATAAAGGAACTTAGAATAGGTAGTACATCTGCTTGGGAGAAATGGAACTTATTTAGATAAGTTGATCACCTCTTACCTTCCAGGCAGGTAAGGTTGGTTTGTGTCCCTTTGTTCACTGATCTGAATTTCCTCTGAATAGGTCATCCCAGTGCACAGATGTCTTAAAGAGCTTTGGAGCACTTGTGTGTATATTGTATAAGGGCTATAATTAAATTATTTATTGGGCCCGATTCTATTCTCATTTATACCAGTGTAAATCAGGAACAACTTCGTACTTTATTGAAGTCAATCCAGTATGAAATTGTCAACTCAGTGTAAGTAAAAGAAGAATCAAACCCATTGCATACACATTTATTGCAGATTATTCACAAGTGGTACTTTTCTCCATCCATTCTCTGAATGGAACTTTTATGCCACACCTATTAGTTTGGGAAGAAATTAGGAGTTTGCCTCTTGTCCCGGCATTTTCTCTGTCCATTTCCTAGACTATAGTAATTCATTTCCTTGTCGCAATTACATGGTGCCTTATCTCAAGTTAGAAGGATAGGCAGGTGGCTTCTTTATTCAACTTACAGAATATAGGAACTGTGACATGGAAAAAGCTACTCTCCTATCTGCCAAGTCTCTGAATAGTTTCAAATGTCCAGCCCTTTTAAGATGAATTTGGGCAAAAGTCTAAATAGAGATTGCCAAGAATTTATGTTACCTGTTGTGGCAGGGCCACTCACCTCACATGAGCGCCTCCTATCAGTGCACCTGCACTCACTCTCTTCGGCTGCATTGCTTGGGGTGATCCCTGTTGGTCAATTAACTTCTCAAAGTGGATTTTCAATGACTCAGCCCTCTGGCCGAGTCACACACAGTCTGTAGATATACAAGAAAACGAACCCCTTCTTGGGTATACAGTCCAATGGGGCTTATCACAGTGCCCTTAACTATGTCTCTATCTGTAGCCCTGTCCCTGGTCTCAGTCCTCAGTTGGTCCAACAGGGCCTATTTCAGTACCCTCAGTTAGTATCTTTAGCCCTCTCTCCAGGCTTAGTACTTAGCCCCCATCTGGGCTAGCTTTCAAATGGTCCTTCTACATCAGTTTCCTGCTCTGGGATGGAGCAGTTCACCCAGGGTTCCCTTCCTGGAGACTCTTCACCTCCTGGTGAGCGCAACTGACCCAAGCTGAATCGCTCTCTCAGTTCAGTCCCCTTCCATGGGTTTATTAAAGTCCACAAATGCTGACCCTCTTTGGGGTCTTCAGTCCCTTCCCTGGGCTTGGTTAAACTCCCCTTCTTCAGGGCCTTGGCCACTCTACCTGGGGCCAGTGAGGGTGGGGGTCCCAACCCACGGGCTCTACAAATAGCAGCCACCTGCTGCATCCATTTTAACTGTGTAGCTACTGTTCCTTGGGCCACTTCCCTTTACCTTCACCCTTAGAGGGCTGAAATCTTGCTTGAATCCCTGCAGTCAGCCAAGAGCACCTTCCTTGCTCCCCTGGTCCCTGCCAGCAGCTGCTCTGTCCAGCTGTGCAGTGTCTGCAGCTAGGAGCACCATTCTTGAACCTCTGGCTCCAGTCAGCAACTGACTCTGTTCTGTCCAGTAACTCCTTTTATATGAGCCTGCTGGACTCTGATTGGCTACTCCCTGAAGCCTCTCTCTGATTGGCTGCTTCTCTGCAGTCACTCTAGGCCGTCTGGGGGACTCGCTTCTACAGCACTTTTCCTAAGACAGGGTGTGGTAGGATAGACAGTCCTCCAGAAAGGGGCTTCCAAGAAAATGGAAGAGTCACCTGTAGAGTCATATTTTGTACACAGTAAATTTATAAAATGTTTTCTTGGAAGTCAGTAAAATAGTATGTGAGGTATTTCTGCAATGTTCTGCAATAAATAACTGCATTCTCCATCCTTTTCTTCAAAAATAGTGCAATTTCCCACAATTTTCTCCAGTTTCTTTGCAATCACCCTTTGGGTCTGATAATGATAAATTGTGAGAGTTATTAAACATTCTTAGGTTTTGGTACAAACTTATTTAGTACAACCGTTTCTATAATTTAGGTACACTGGGAAAATTCACAGTGCTCAATCGGCCAAGACTTCTTATTACTTCTGCTTGTGTGTTGTGGTGTTGGTAAGCTAGGTTTTATATAGAACATAGTGGTGGTGGCAGGACAGACTTTTGCAAGTAGATTTATACTGGTTTTATTTCTAGAGATTCATGGAGCTCAGTCTTTTAAAAAAATTTGTATCAGACTTCCTCCCATTTTTTAGGTCAGCTATCCTCCAATGGTTCACATGTGAACTTGAGCTGAATCAGCAGCACTAAGAAACCAGAGCTTATCTGTTCCATAAAGTTCTTATGAACAGTTTCCTGTGGATCACTAGCAGAATTAGAAGAGATGAACTGAAACCATGAGGTTCAGAATCTAATTCAGGTCCGAATGCTTCCAATATATGGGTATTTGGATCTAGGATTTTGGAGTGCCTCTTCACAAAAACTGGGGTTAGCTGTGCAGTTCAGATCCAAATCCAGCAACTGCTAGGACCTTTCCTTTCTGTTATAAGGTGAGTGTATAACTGGTTGGAAAACCATTCCCAGAGAATAGTTATCAGTGGTTCAAACTCATGCTGGAAGGGCATAATGAGTGAGGTCGCGCAGGGATCAGTTCTGGGTCCGGTTCTGTTTATCTTCATCAATGATTTAGATAGAGAGTACACTGATAAAGTTTGCAGATGATACCAAGCTGGGAGGGGCTGCAAGTGCTTTGGAGGGTAGGATTATAATTCAAAATCATCTAGACAAACTGGAGAAATGGTCTGAAGTAAATAGGATGAAATTCAATAAGGACAAATGCAAAGTGCTCCACTTAGGAAGGAGCAATCAATTGCACATATACAAAATGGGAAATGACTGCTTAGGAAGGAGAACTGCGGAAAGGGATCTGGGGGTCATAATGGACCATAAGCTAAATATGAGTCAACAGTGTAAAACGGTTACAAAAAAAGCAAACATCATTCTGGGATGTATTAGCAGCAGTGTTGTAAGCACGACACAAGAAGTCATTCTTCTGCTGTACTCCGCGCTGATTAGGCCTCAACTGAAGTATTGTGTCCAGTTCTGGGTGCCACATTTCAGAAAAGATGTGGACAAATTGGAGAAAGTCCAGAGCAACAAAAATGTTTAAAGGTCTAGAAAACATGACTTATGAGGGAAGATTGAGAAAATTGAGTTTATTTAGTCTGTAAAAGGAAGACTGAGAGGGGATGTGATAATAGTTTTCAAGTACATAAAAGGTTGTTACAAGGAGGAGGAAGAAGAATTGTTCTGAGGATAGGACCAGAAGCAATGGGCTTAAATTGAAGCAAGGGAGGTTTAGGTTGGACATTAGGAAAACCTTCCTAACTGTCAGGGTGGTTAAGCATGGGAATAAATTGCTTAGGGAGGTTGTGGAATCTCCATCATTGGAGATTTTTAAGAGCAGGTTAGACAAACACCTGTCAGGGATGGTCTAGATAATACTTAGTCCTCCCAAGATCCCTTCCAGTCATTTTCCTGTAATTGCCAAAAAAACTTGTTGCACTTTCATTCAGATAAAGATTTTAAAGTAGCTATCCATGCCTTTGTCACCTTGAGGTTGGTTTACTTGGTCCGGATAACTTGCAACCAAGAGTTGCAAAAGAGTTGGCTGAGGAGCTTGCTGGACTGTTAACACTAATTTTCAATAAGTCTTGATATAAGTTTGGTTGATACAGATAATAGTGTCAATGTAATATACCTAGATTCTCTAAATGTTTAACTTGGTACTGCACAACATTTTGATTAAAAACATTAGAATGATATAAAATGAACATGACACACATTAAATAGATTAAAAGCCAGCTATTAGATAGGTCTCAAAATGTAATTGTAAATGAGGACTCATCACTGAGTGGGTGCATTTCTAGTGGGGGTCTGCAAGGATTGGTTCTATTTAACATTTTTATCAATGACCTCAAAGAAAATATAAAATCATCACTGATAAAGTTTGCAAATGACACAAAAATTGGGATACTGGTAAGTAATGACAAAGACAGGTCACTGATTCAGAGCAATCTGGATTACTTGGTAAACTGTGTGCAAGCAAACAATATATGTTTTAATATGATTAAATGTAAACATATATATCAAGATACAAAGAATGTAGGCTATACTTACAGGATGGGAACTCTATTCTGGGAAGCACTTTGGGATCATTGTGGATAATAAAGCCGAACATGAGCTCCCAGTACAATGTTGTGGCCAAAAGGGCAAATGTGATCCTTGGGTGCATAAACAGGGGAATCTTGAGTGGCAGTAGAGAGGTTATTTTACCTCTGTAGTTGTCACTGGTGCGACCCTGCTCGACTACTGTGTCCATGTCTGGTGTCCACAATTCAAGAATGATGTTGAAAAATTGGAGAGGGGTCAGAGAAAACCCATGAGAATGATTAAAGGATTATACAACATGCTTTATGTGATAGACCAAAGGAACTGAATCTATTTAGCTTCACAAAGAGAAAACTATTAAGGTTTGACTTGATTACAGTCTATAATTACCTACATGGGGCACACGTATTTGATAATGGGTTCTTAATCTAGCAGAGAAAGGTATAACATGATCCAATGGCTGGAAGTTGAAGCTAGACCAATTCAGATTGGAAATGAGGTGTAAACTTTTAACAGGGAGGGTAATTAACCACTGGAATCTATGAATTAATTCTACCCCTTCAAATTTTGCAACTAGTGGTAAATGATGCAAGCCCTCTTATTAAGTGCTGTTTCCCATAGTCAGTGCATTACAGCAATACTCTGAGATCTGCACTGTCAACTATTTGATTTCTACACGAAGACTGAGGTGTTGTTTTGATCGAGAATATAAAGCCTTAAATGATCTCGATCCCATCTACTTGAGACACTGCTTTTATCTCCATGAGACACCATGATAGTGGTGCTTAAGCTAATAACTCCCTGATTTGGTAGGAGTCAGATGGTATGTCTACACAGCATAATAAGTCTGGGTCTGAGAGACCTGCGACTGCAGACTCAGTGCACTGGGCTCATCTGTTTGGCCTGCCCTTTTTTCCCCTTCCTGTTTTTTTTTTTTTAGGGAGGAGGTAAGCAAAGAGGGCAGTGAATGTAAGAAAGATAGGAAGTATTTAGTGGATACATTATGTATTTTGGTGTGCGTTTTTAAATTTCTTTAATGGACCTAAAAACTGTGGCAGGAACAAAAAGAAAAAAATTAAAATAAGATAAATAAATAGGAAGAAAGAAAAAACAAACAACAACAACGGGCCAAGCCTAAAAGCAGTGACACCATGCACAAAACGTGCCAGCATCAGAGGAAGTAACCGCATTTCATCTCTGTGCCACATTGTTCTAATTTCCTTCACATCTGTCTCTTTTCTGGAATATGTGCCTGTGGAGGAGATGTAGCAGCAGCAATAATAACCACACTGCCAATTAAGGTCTCGTACCTGGGGTTGGCCAGGGCTTAGTCTGAGGACAAGATCACTTCCAGGGATGGAATTGTATCTCTCCAATTACTAGTACTATCACTACCTTTTCTAACTTGTCAAACAATGAGGAGCTTTTGAAGGCTAAATCCAGCAGTAGCTAGTATTAGGGTTAGTGCTGAGTGAGTGACACTGATACATTGAGACCGAGAGTCTGACATTGTTTGTCAAGATAAGTTCACAATGAAGATGACTTTCATTTCCAGTCTAAACTATCAGAAAAGAGAGACCACCTATAAACTGGGTAGCTAAGTGTGTGGCTCTGCCCGATGGAAAGGGGTTATCTAGAAATAATGGACAATGCCCATTACCATTTGGGGTATTTGTTAATTGTTATTAAACTACAGCTTTAGTGGTTCAGAAAAAGAGAAGCTACATTTATACCATTACTTTAATTTACCATTTTTTTCTGGTTATTGACCTGTGGGAAGGGCACATTTTTCCTTTCCTAGTGGATGGACACACATCTTGGCACACGGGGCTGACTCATTGAATGTTATTTGATTATTCTTTAGGGTAGTTTGATACCCACTTCACTTCAAATATTGCAGCTATTTCACAACATTCCAAGTAGTGAATATCACAAAATGTCAGATAAAAAAAATGATAGGGGCCCAAAATGTTAATGGAAACGCTGGAACGTCTTAGCCTCGAGATGTCAGTAGGTGACAGCGCACTGGGTTCTGTCTGGGAGGAGTGTTCCCTGTCCCACGGCATGATGATAATTAGGCAATTTTCCATTCCTTCCTTGCTAGGAGCTGGGAGGCCACTTTGTATGTCTCCTACAGCTATTGTTTCCATCTGGCTGTGTACTCAGGAGGACACTAGTGCTATGTCTACACTTCAGACTTCTGCTAGCATAGCTATGTTGGTCAGGAGTGTGAAGAGGCGTAATCTCTGACCAACAGAGCTGTACCAGCAAAAGCCCCCCTTCTGTAAATGCAGTTACATGGACAAAACTGAACTTTTACCGCGATAGCTTGTGTCATACGTGGGGGGTGGTTTAATACCATTACCAAGTACTGCTTTGCTGGTAAAGTTCCATCCACACTAGGACCACTTTGCTGGCATAGTATACTGTTATTTCTATACTGGTAAAGTGCTGCTAGGGTAGATATAGCCTTAGTTATTGTTTGAAACCTGTTCATTTTGCAACCTAAGAAACATACAGTTAAAAAAATAAAAGCTGAGATTCTGGAGCAAAATTCTGAGACCGGGGGTGGGTTTTGCAGCACATTCTGCAGCCAGTGAAGCCCTCTATGTATGTCTGAAGGATGAATTCAAAATAGTGTGTTCAGTAGTTTGGCAGAAGACTTTACCTACCTCAGATGAGTTTTATGAGACTTAATTTGTTTATATTTTTAGAGTGTGGGTAAGTTTTATTGACACTTATTTTCTAGATGGGTACATTGGAGTACACCAAAATTAAATGATTTGCTCAAGGTCACACAGAAAGCCCCTGAGAAAACTGAAACTAGGTCCCAACAACCTTCATTCTCAGCTCCAGTGCTCAAGCCATAATAATTCACCAATCAAAGAATGTTAATCTGGGAAGCCCACTGAATGCATCCAAGCTACCAAGCCCCAAATGTAGGATGCAACATGTGACAAAGACGCAGAATAAAGGAGAAAAAGAAATTTCCTCAGAAAGTTTAAATGCTGTGTGAGTCATTCCTTTGGTGTAAATAACTCTCTGTATCATCTCCACTACATAAGTCTTCATCTCTCATCTAAATAATTTCCTACAACAAAGTGAAGGAACCCCAATTTACATTAGGTAACTTTAGGAATAAAATGAACACCACCACTTGAAATGAGGGATGGTTTAGAGGTTTACACCTAGTTTAGTAAACAGGATTTTTCTATGTAGATTTTTATTATTCTGTTTATTGCCATTGTATTTCAGAAATTGATGTTATGAGTGCATATTCTTTTGTGTTCTGTAAGAAATGCTTTTGGGGTGAAATCCTGACCCCATTGAAATCAATGCGAGTTTTACCATTGTCGTCAGTGGCAGCAGGCATTCCCCATGGATGTTTGTGATGTTGAACGACACTGGGACCCACTGATCTATATTGGGAAGGTAGGATAATTTCCAGCTAGAAAGAATCAGATGGAAGTTGTGTTGATTCTAAGGATTCCTGGCTGGTGTAAAAAAGAGCACTTGGTATGTGATACTATATATACAAAACCGAAAAGAAACAATTCAGACAAAATTCTGGTTCGAGTCTTAACCTAGTTGAGCTACAGTCTCTTGGCAGACAGCTATGTTCATAGAGTATCAAATAGGGTCTGCCTGGTTTTGAGACATTTCAAATAATATTCAAATGACGGCACTATCAAGTGTATTTGAGGAGTACAGTATGTCCTGTGCAGAATTTTGAACTGCAACATTGTGGTAAGTACCTCTAGTGAAGATTTCCATGTTTTAGCACATGCACCATGGCTAGGGTGACCAGATGTCCCATTATTATAGGGACAGTCCCGTTTTTTGGGACTTTTTCTGTAATAAGCGCCTATTACCCTCCACCCCCAACCCGTTTTTTCACAGTTGCTATCTCGTTACCCTAACCATGGCCAAGTGCTCTCTAAAAATGGGGAGTTTCATAGGATGTATGTACCCTACACTAGCCCAGCAACCAAAGAGTTAACACAGGGCACAGCTGGCCACTGCTGATTGGCAGCCTCACAACAGCTGGAGGATAAAAGGGCTGGGAAGCAGAAGACGTGTGTGGCTACCAGAGGAGTGATCAGGCTGGAGAAAGGTGGTCCTGCCAGCAAGCTACTAAAGATCCACCTAGAGAGAACGGCCCAGAAGGGGATGGACTAACTGACAGGCTGGAGAACCTGCAGCATGGGTGTTGGGCATAATAGGCCAGGGGAGGTTCTGCCTCCCCAGAGCAGCCACTTCTATGCCACCCCGGCTGTAGGTTTGGTGGGGGAAATTTTTGCTTTTTATTATGCCCCATGAAGGTTCTAGGATGGCTGAGGAAATGGTATGTGCTATTCAGCTTCCTGGGTTCATTAGTAATCTCAGTAGACTCCAGGGAGATTGCTGAGTAAAACATACTGCCTCCTCAGCCACCCCAGAACCTGAATGGGGCAAAGCAAAAGCTCAGGTTCTTCTGAAAGAGAGAAGAGTTTTTGAATTTTCACGGGTGGCTTGGGGTCTGTGGAGGAGAGGTGCAGCTGTGAGAGCTCCAGCAATCCCAGGGTTCTTCTTAGCAGGTTGGCGGCGGGGGAGACGACTCAGGGCTCTGGGCTGCAGTTGGCGGGGGGGAGGGATAGCTCAGTGGTTTGAGCATTGGCCTGCTAAACCCAGGGTTGTGAGTTCAATCCTTGAGGGGGCCATTTAGGGATCTGGGGCAAACACTGGGGACTGGTCCTGCTTTGAGCAGGGGGTTGGATTAGATGACCTCCTGAGGTCCCTTCCAACTCTGATATTCTATGATTCTATGATTCCTCTGGTCATGGAGGGTGGGGTAGGGGGTTACAGGGCTCCGGCCGTGGAGGTGGGAGGGCAAGGGGACTTGGGATTCCGGCCACAGAGCGGGGAGTGGGGCTTGGGCTGAAAGGGGGGCAGAGGGGCTCTGGGCAGAGGAAGGAGGTCTCAGGGCTCAGGCTGTGGGGTACAGGAAAGGGAGGGGATCTTGGGGCTTGGGCTGCGGAGGAAGGCCGGGGGGTTTGGGGCTCTGGCTGCTGGGGGGGGGGGGAAGGGGAGGCAGGCATAAGGGGCAGAGCTGGGGGCTAGTCTCCCCGAAGTGGAGCTCCACCCGCCGCCCATGGCCTGCAGAGACCCAGGGGAGGGTAAGAAGGAGCTCAGGGCACTGTCAGAGTCGAATAACCTTGTTCCTGCTTATCTAGTTCAAGGGCCCTGATCTAGAACCCAATGGAGTGGGCAGGCCTGGGTTCCCCTACTGACCGTCTGACAGACATCAGAGTGAAGAAAGGGATTTCAGAGTCCTGGGCACCAGGAATAGACTAATAGCCTTGCTAGGTTATGTGAGAGATTGGGCTGCGCCACGCTTGGCCAGAAGGCATGCTGTTGCACTGATGCATCACCTCACAGGGAGCTGACATGAGAGTCTTTAGGTTTAATTTTCGGAAGCACAGAATACCCACAGCTCCCATTAACTTCAACACATAGGACTTCTGAAAAACAGGAGTATCAAACTGGATACTCAAAAAACAAGAGACACAAAATCAGAGACTCCTCTTTTAAAATTTTGATCTGTGTGTCTATGCTTTGAGTAATCTCCTTGTTTCATCAAACTCCCGAGATCTTTGAGAACTCCGTTATGGCTGTTCTTATTGGGGTGTTTGTATACTCTCTAAGCTTTAGGAGTTAGCTAAGAGCAGCATTATTTTCCAGATAGAGACAGAGGGAGAGAGATGTAGGGTGGGGTAGGGGGAGTTGTGTGCATTTTTGTTTTTCTACTTTTAGACAGTTTACTAACTACATGTATTGTGAGTTTACTGTGATGTTCGCAGATTCCTTGTGCAATTGCATTTTGCTCTTCATAATTTAAGTTATTCATTTTCTTCAACACACAGTTGAATCTTTCTTCAAGGGAAGAGAATGCACTTTGCATTTAGTCTTTTTTTCATAAGGACTCCCATGAGATCCAAAGTGAAGCCGGTCCTGACTCAAGTGGTACTAGGGCTATGTTGATCTGAAACCCAACAAAGAGGGCGTTTGCAAAGAGACCTGTGACCTAGAGGCACCCAGCTTGAAGAATTCTGCTTTCTGCCTTTCTCAGAGTTATTCTGACGTTAGATAACTTTTCTTTCCAAATGCTATGATATCCTGACATACAAGATATCCAAAAGTGTGGCATGAAAACAATCCTTAAAATAAGATAAGATTTCTAGTCCAGAAGCTTTCAGAAGATTCATCTGCCCTCAGTTATGCCTAGTTCAGCTCTCTTGCATTTTTAAAATTATTTCTTTCTCAACAGAACACATACAGATCCTTGTATGTGTTTTATTTTACAGTTCATTAGATCTGGATGTGTCCCACACCATCAGCTGTGGCTCTAACAGAAACTTGCATGTCACTATATATTGGAGAAATTGCATAATAAACAAAGTAAAAAATACCAAATCAGAGGAGAACCTAGTAATTTTATAAAATGTTATAAAGAAAATCCATATAACTGACTTCTGTATTGCATTTTTACCCATATAGGTTGGCTAAATGAATATCAATAAGATGTCAAGAGGCTTTGAATTTTCATCTTGAAAATAATAACCTTTATCCCCACCTAACTACAGTACCAGTGTTTACTTAATGCTTCAAAAAGGCAAACTAATGATGTGCTGTGTAAAAGATGCAGTAGGCTGAAGTGTGACTGAACCTCAACAATGCATATAAAAGAATAAAATATTTATATTAACTCAACTGTGCTTAAGTGCCTTTTAAAGTGTCTTTGTAGGATTTATGAGTGTCTGCTGTGTTGTGCAGGTTGCAAAGAAATACCCACTTTTCACCACAGATTGATCATTAATTGAACAGCTTGTTCACCACTGCAGTTTCTGTAATATTTGAACTGTTGCCCTGTCCTCTTACATTAAACAGTAAACACTTTTCTCCCCCCAGACTTCATCACAATGACAAGTAGCCCATCAAGCTGCAGAACTTTAAGTACCTGCTCTTTCTTAAAACTGTTCTGAGACTTCTGACCAGGAATGAGCAAGCCCTTAATTGTTTGGCACTCGGTTCAGACATAGGCTTTAAAGGTCAAATTTAATCCAAAGCCACCTTAAATGAGTTTCTCATGAGATTTCTGCATTTTTTCTTGTTATTAATGATGAGTAGGACATCTTACTGCTGCAGTTGCTGGATGACAGAAAAGAGCAGAATAGCACCAGAGAAAATGAAAGTAGAATCCTCTCAAATCAGTCCTTAAACATAAATTTAGAGGAAATTTAAAAAAGGGTCTGAATTTACAATAAAGCACCTAAAATATAGATGGATTGTTCTTTCCAACATTTTCAACAAGCCTAATTTGAACAGACAAGCTCAGAGACTTCACTGAAGTTTTTTGCGTGCAACAATGTAAGCCAGCTTTTTGGTATGTTTGTTTGATTTTGTTACACTTTTTTTTTAAAGCATTTTAGAAAAGTTAAATTGCTGCCCTTGTAAAAAGGACACCATTTTCTCATCTGGGTTTATGTAAGCTGACATTTGCAGTACCATTTCTCTCACTCTTAGCTATTTAAAGGCACTTGCCCACAGAATCCTTTTGGGAACTGGTTTTCTAGATTCAGGGCTGGTGTTGCTTTCAGGGTGAAACTTTCTAACCTCTTCAAAGAAAAGACAGGTTTGACCTCAGAGCCCTTATTTATAACAATCAGTCACAAGATGGCCATCCTACATGACCTTTGGAACATGCTTTGCACTATTTTTAGATACCATAGAATGTGCTCAAGGGCAAATGACACATTCCATGATTAAGAAAGAATTCCCAGAGAAACATTCAATAGCAGGAGACATCGACCCACTGAAACATCAAAATGAAGCATGAGGTTTAATAACCCCTCCCAAATGGTTTAATAACCCCCCCAAAACTTCTTTTTCTATTAACAATTTTGTTCTGAACAACCTCAAACAATACTAAGTTAAAGGTGAAATAAAATGCTTTTGATTTAAAAAGATATATATAATTTTGAGATTCTATATCATCCATGCTATAAATGCATAGACATCTACAGAACTACATTTTCATCTGAGCTTTTGATTTTGCACATAAAAATGGGCAAATTTACCCATTACCTGATTTGCACACGCTCACAAAAAAAACAAAGGGCCCAGCTGAAACTGACCCCAACATTTAAAATAAATACATTTTGAAGATGCACTGAAGAGGCTTTTTGCCTACCATGGTCCGAGTTAAATAATTCTGTTTCTCCTGAAACAGTGGATGAGAACACACATTAACAAGGCAGGATCCAGTGGTCTGAGAACAGGACAAGGAACCAGGAACTGCTAAATTCTAATCCTCTAATACAGATTTCCCTGGTGGCTTTGGCAAATCATTTAATCTCTCTGCTTCAGTTACGTTAATATTTAGTTAATTATTAGACAGAGCTGCAAAGAGACCTAAAGTGCTTAAAATAGTGGAGCAAACTATTTTCTTTACACTACTTAAAGTCTTTACCCCAGATTTTAAAGACATTTAGGTGTTGCTGCACTCAGCTTCACAACACCTAATTCATTTAAGAGCCTACAACTAATTTTCAAAAGGTATTTAGGCACTGAGGAGTCTAAATCTCATTGACTGTCATGCCTATATACCGTTAAAAATCTAGGCCTTAATGATGTCTTCAATTTCTTGGTAGGTAAACAAAAGAGCATCTGATTTTAATGTATATTGTTCTAATGTTTTTATTTGCTGTTTTTAGCTGTAAGAAGGGCCCAATTCTGCTCTCTTACTCAAGTTATCTTGCTGTCAGACACTATTCAATTTAAGAATAGGAGATTTGGTTCTTAAATTGATTTTGGTTCTTAAAAAAAGATTACATTTGTTTTTGTTAAACAATATTTCAGTTCACCTTCAGAAAGTATCTCAATGAAAAGAAGTAATGACGTATACTTATTTCCTTTGCCAAAAGTAAACACGTGCATTACACTAATTTGTTGCTGGAAATTTTGATTTGTTTCAACTTGTCTTAAGATATCAACCTTGCTTTGCTAACAGTGGATCCACACATCATTACGAAACATCACCCTGCAGTGGTATATTTTAATTTTACTACAAACCTTGCAATGTTCTTGTTTTGCAGTCATTAGACTTACAATGTTTGTAGGTGGTTTCTGCTAAACTGGACATCTTAAACTTATATTACAGTCAAACCCTAACCCTTTCAGGGCTCAAGAGTAAACCTGAATACTTTAGCTGCTTCTGTGTCCTTTCTAGATGAGGTATCGCATGGCTTGGTGTGCCACTACAAATTTTAGGATCTCAAGTATTTCCATTTTAAACACCTATTTTAAGGGTTTATAATTCAGTTGTTGAATGTGCTGAAGGCTGCAATTTGGCCTCCGAAGTCCCAGTCAAGAAGCTCAAGCACATTCTCTCTCTCATACATATTATACATATACCCATGCACATATACACATACATCCAAAATATAACTTGGTATAAAATGCTGCTGTTATTTTTAAGTAAACGGAGTGCCAAAAATAATAAAAATTAAGGACAGAAGGGTTGCCACCGTCCTTCTTCACTCTATTCTTCACCTATCTCTCTCCAGAGATAATTCCAGTTTTGGACTGTTATTGGCTACTCTTGCCTCACTTGCGAAGTGTTTCTCAGAAAATGTCCATACCACGCTGGGGTGCGATCTCGTCAGATCTCACAAGGTAAACAAAGTCAGATCTGGTCATAACATGGCCAAAGGAAAACCAAGTGCTATAGCACGTGGTGTTGATTCATTCTTTCCTCTGAATCAGTGCTAATCTAAGGTCCCAGCATGGCGTCAGTGAGAATGGCACTGCTTTTAAAGATGTAATGCCAAGAGTTGATTACCTTCAACTATTTTTTGACGAGCCCATGAGACTTTTTGCAAGTATAGGACTATTCTCCTCAGCATCAGATTCAAATTTGGATGATTATATTCTGCTCCTCTATATTGTCCTGTTGTATCAATTAGCTATGGTGTTTTTCCTCACGTCCTGTCCTAAACTGTTGTGTAGTGCAGCTGTGCACAGATAAACATTTGGTATAGTTCACCTACAGGTATGGAATGCATGAAGTTGTATATTTGTAGCATGCGGGGGTCTCTCTCTGGATGGGCCAGATTTCAAAAACAGCTGAGCTCCCATGTAGGCATGCAAATGAAGTGTCCAGATTTTGAAAAATGATCAGCAGCTACTATTGTTCTCAATTCGGCCACTTAATTTAGGTATCTAATTGAGAACTGAGTTCCTCTGAAAATGTGGCCCAAGTTGCAGTTGATGAGGTATAAGATAAATTGTTAGTCTATTATTCGCTACATTTTCCTGAAATCATTGTGCGTAAATCGCACTGGTTAATTAATTCTTACATTCTTGGTTAATTAATTTTAAATGGTGACACACCTCAGGCTTTTAACTCCCCACCAGTGTGAACTATTTCTTTTATCCTCCTTTTCCAAACTCCTTCCTAATTTTGGAAAGAAAGTGTCCGTGATTCATGAATGACTCCACACCTCTAAACCTACTTTTGAATTAGGGCTAGTCTAACATTTAATATGACATTTGGTCACTTACATTTTAGAAGTCATTCTATATCCAACTTGGCTTACATGTGTGATGTATAAAACATGGAGTCATTTCTTACAGAACAGTAGCTTTCTAAATTGGCAGCACATCCCCCACCCAAGAGAAAAAACATTTTAAGTGTATTAACAGAAAAGTCTATGTTTCTTCCTTGTCTCATATGCCTTACAGGGTTCTAAATTAACCATATCAGCTCAGGAAAGGGACTTGGGTGTTGCAGACAGATCCGTGAAGACATTTGCTCAATATGCAGCTGTGATCAAGATGTTAACAAGATATTAAGGTGCATGAGGAATGAGAAGGAGAATAATACAAAGAATATTATAATGCAAAATCAGTGTTGAGGCCTTATATGGAATATTCTGTGCAGTACTGTTCATCTCAAAAAAGATACTGCAGAAATAGTGGGGATTCAGAGAAGAGTGATGAGAATGATCAAGTGCTTGGGAAATGGAGAGATTGAAAAGACAGGGATTATTAACCTTAGAAACAAGACAAATTAAAGGGGCTATGATAAAAGTATATATAATAATGAATGGCCAAGAGAAAGTAGATCAGGAGCTTCTGTTCTCCCTGTCTCATAACAAAATAAAAGGAGACATTCAATTAAATTAAAAGGTGGGAAATTCCAAACGGATAAAGGATCTTTCCCCCCCCCCCCCACATAACATGTAATTAGACTGTGGAAGTCATTGCCACAGGAATTCACTGAGGCTAAGAACTCAAGACTCAAAAAGGGATTGGATATCTACATGGATATCAAGAATATCCAGAGTTATTAGATTTCAGAGTGGTAGCAGTATTAGTCTGTATCAGCAAAAAAACAAACAAACCAGGGAATACTTGTGGCACCTTAGAGACTAACAAATTTATTTGGGCACATTAGTTATTAGAGTTATTAGAATTAGCAATAATACATTTTTATCGGAATTTAGCAATAATACATGGAAGGGATATTAAACCTCATGCTTCAGGAGTTAAGCTAATGTTTAACTATCAGAGACCAGGTTGAGACCTAATGTAAGGGGCACATTAGCCCACATCTGCCTTTTGCAGGGTTGTTAAATCTTCCTTAAAAGGCTCCAGTACTGGCTGCTGTCAGAGACAGGATACTGGACTAAATGGACCTCTGGTCTGATCCATTATGGTGATTCCTATATCTAAACATATTCTCTCTCTAGTTTTAAACAATTGCTTTTAACAAATGTATGGTTTGTTCACATTATTCAAAGTGGTTTCCTCACATGGGGTAGACTGTAATGCAGACAAAGCAGCTAAAGACGGACAAAGGGAACACAAAAGGCTGTCACATTCTAAAATGAGAATAAGTCTCAGTCCCCCACAGAAATGGAATCATCAACTGAGGGGGAAAAACCCAAGTGTGTTGCTCCATACAGCTGTACTAGTGAAGAGAAAAAACACCTTTTAGGAAGTGCTAAAAATGTCCTGCAAGACCAGCTTCTTTGGAATATTCCCAGCCATACCCAGAAACAGAAGTGGCTGCTCCTATTTCATTGAAGAAAGCAGATTTCATGAGATTTCCAGTTCATTTTTGTAGACTCATGAAATAGGGAAAAGCACCCAAACTTTCTGAACCAAACCTCAACTCCAGAGGCATACCACTGAAGGAAAGAGAAGACATACTTTTCTCATGTGAAAGGAAAACATATTGGAGAATTTATTCAGAAACAGTTAATCCATATGAAAATATAAGCCCCGGAAGTTAGCCAAAGCTCTGGGATGAGGTGGTGCTGAATAACTGGTAGCGCAAGTCGACAAGAACTAAGAAGGAGACATTCATTAAATTAGAGATCTAGATAGTGATACACATTTCTTTAAATAATGCAAAAATTCAAGATACAAGCATTTTTGTAATGTCAGAATAAAGCCTCTAGTTGAAAAGCTGTTCCTGTAAACAACAAAGGTGACATTCACCCTTTGGAGAGGTGAATTTCACCCTTGTTTCACCAGCTCAAAGTCTTGAGCTGACCCTGTGGAGAGGGCCAACTCAAGACCTATGCGCTGTTTAAACATAAAAGATTAAATGGTGAGCAAACCATTATTTTCTTCATACCAGTACATTCTAACATTTACTTCCTGTAATACACAGTCCTGGAAGAATTCACAGAGAAATTAATCCTACCACATAGTAAATAAGGGCCCTATTGTGCAAAGTGCTGACCTGTCTGAGTTCCCATTGACTTCAGTAGAAGTTTGGGCGATTCAACATCCTGCAGGAGTCAGAAAGCATCTGGCAGAATTAGTCCCTAAATGCTTAAAACTAAGCTCTGCAAGCATTTACCACAACATTAGAGAGTCAGGTGATGATGCAGTAAAATCACAGCGAGCAGATATATTTTGCATGTGAATCCAGGGAACTGCTAATGAGCCACACAATTCATCTTGAAGAAAAAGAAATGGTTTATGAAATATTTTTGGAAGCTTCTGTTAGACTATTTTAGAAAGAATCAGAAGTTTTAACCTGCATAGGCCCTAAACTCCATTTATCCTTTTGTCTCACACAATTCTTACCAACATCTCTCCTTCAGATTTTTAACCCCACGTGGCAGTTATGCAACAAAAGGATCACTTTGACTAATTCAAAAGTTGTGGCTTAGTCTTAGCAACCGTTAACAGTGGCTATTATTTGAGAAGTGTATGTAGTTTCAGAGACCTTTTCTCCAGGGAAAAATAGGTTTCTCAGTTTGTTTTTAACCACAAACTGGCTGGAGTACTCCATGCTTTCTTTAACTGTGACTTCAGTGAAGCCTGTGTTCTGTCTGCTATGATGTATCTGAGTGCAAACAGCCCACTGTTAGCCATTATGTACCTATTAGCACTGATTACTTTCTGATAGCTCTTCACCAGTTGGTTTCACTCACTTTGACAGATTTGGTGCTTTGTTTAACCTTTAAACTAGTGGGGCAATAACACTGTTGACAGAATTGGAGAAATAATTAAGGAAAACTTAGCCAAGGCATAAGAAAACAACTGTAACAAGGCAAGTCTTTCTGTTAGATTTGAAAAGTTGTCAACTGACGCACATTGCAACGACCACAGCACAATTATGGCTATTTCCAGTTTAATCTGCAGGAATCCAGTTTAGAGAGATTATTACTGCTTTACTAATCTTATTTTTTCTCACTGTAGCTACATACTGTGTAGGTCAGGAAGTAATTTATTCCAGCATTTTTACAGCATATAATATTGCAGGGAGAATACTAATAGTCTATAGCTATAGAGTGTCTATTTTGATTTATAATGCTGAAACAGGCACTATAATTTATTAAAGTACCGTCTGGAAATATGCTAAAAGGAATGACTGCAATTTCACTAGGACATCTTTTTCAACTGATTATTGTTACAGGATAACACCTAATACCATAAATGAATAAGATTAATTAGAGGGAAAATATCATTGTCTGTTTTTCTTCTCTCCTCTTCCCCAGTTTATTTATTTGGTGTGTTTGGCAGCACTTTGGGTGAAATTAATTCCAGCCAAAGGCTCTGTGCAGGCAGAAGGTGGGCATGTTGAGTAAATGAAATTAATGCCCCAATGCCAGGATGCAGGGTGACCGTGCAACTGCTAGTGGACTGGAATTACACCGGTAGTCCCACTGCGCTGGTTGCATGGGCCAATGGATCCTCATACATGCCTCCTTCTTGGCCTGCACCCAGACAACCACCAACCCATCTGCCTTCTGTGCCAGTCGCTGGTTGCATGGGCCAATGGATCCTCATACATGCCTCCTTCTTGGCCTGCACCCAGACAACCACCAACCCATCTGCCTTCTGTGCCAGTGTGATTCCTGACACACCCTGAGTCCGGGTTTTAAGTGGTGTGGAGGCCCTCTGCATAAAGGTCCTCAAGGATTCAATTCTGAAGCACTTAGAGGAAAGGTAGGTGATCAGGAACAGTCAGCATGGATTCACCAAGGGCAAGTCATGCCTGACTAATCTAATTGCCTTCTATGACGAGATAACTGGCTCTGTGGATGAGGGGAAAGCAGTGGACGTGTTATTCTTTGACTGTAGCAAAGCTTTTGATACGGTCTCCCACAGTATTCTTGCCAGCAAGTCAAAGAAGTATGGGCTGGATGAATGGACTATAAAGTGGATAGAAAGCAGGGTAGATCGTTGGGCTCAACAGGTAGTGATTAATGGCTCCATATCTAGTTGGCAGCCGGTATCAAGCGGAGTGTCCCAAGGGTTGGTCCTGGGGACGGTTTTGTTCAATATCTTCATTAATGATCTGGAGGATGACGTGGACTGCACCCCCAGCAAGTTTGCAGATGACACTAAACTGGGAGGAGTGGTAGATACGCTAGAGGGTAGGGATAGGATACAGAGGGACCTAGACAAATTAGAGGATTGGGCCAAAAGAAATCTGATGAGGCTCAACAAGGACAAGGACAAGTGCAGAGTCCTGCACTTAGGACGGAAGAATCCCACGCACTGCTACAGACTAGGGACCGAATGGCTAGGCAGCAGTTCTGCAGAAAAGGACCTAAGGGTTACAGTGGACGAGAAGCTGGATATGAGTCAACAGTATGCCCTTGTTGCCAAGAAGGCTAATGGCATTTTGGGCGGTATAAGTAGGTGCATTGCCAGCAGATTGCGGGACGTGATCGTTCCCCTCTATTCGACATTGGTAAGGCCTCATCTGGAGTACTGTGTCCAGTTTTGGGCCCTACACTACAAGAAGGATGTGGAAAAACTGGAAGGCATCCAGCGGAGGGCAACAAAAATGATTAGGGGACTGGAACACATGACTTATGAAGAGAGGGTGAGGGAACTGGGATTGTTTAGTCTGCAGAAGAGAAGAATGAGGGGGGATTGGATAGCTGCTTTCAACTTACCTGAAAAGGAGTTCCAAAGAGGATGGATCTAGACTGTTCTCAGTGGTAGCAGATGACAGAACAAGGAGTAATGGTCTCAAGTTGCAGTGGGGGAGATTTAGGTTGGATATTAGGAAAAACATTTTCACTAGAAGGATAGTGAAGCACTGGAATGCATTACCTAGGGAGGTGGTGGAATCTTCTTCCTTTGAGGTTTTTAGGGTCAGGCTTGACAAAGCCCTGGCTGGGATGATTTAGTTGGGGATTGGTCCTGCTTTGAGCAGGGGGTTGGACTAGATGACCTCCTGAGGTCCCTTCCAACCCTGATATTGTATAATAAATTTCACCCTTTGCAAAGAGTAAATTTCAGAGTTTTCTTTGTACAATCAAACCATCTGTTTCCCCTGTTGTTTGACAAGGTCTTGCACGGGATAGGAAAGAGAAATATTTTTTGAAATAGGAAAATTTTATTTTTTGAAATAGGAAAACCACAAAAGTTGGGAGCTGTATTCATGGGCATGTATAGTACCTGAAACAACTTTAAACTCCTTTGTGAAAATTGACTCGATTTAAAGTTGATGGGCTCCTTTAAAATTTCCACTCAACTCTTTTTACTGAGAGTGATCTAACCTGTTTTTGGAAGAAATAGAGGGCTCAGATTTATGATCAGGTATACTCAGCTTTATGAGACGTATAATTTTCACAAAAGCATAGTGAATATACAGAATTCTACAAGACAACCTGAATTTTGATAATTTCTGTTCAAGTTTAAGGAACCCAGATTTGGTAGCTGGCAGGAGAGGGCTGAGCTTAAAAACGCTGTGTGCTTTTTGTATCATTTAGTGATGCTCTTTGCAATTCAGTTAACAATGAGAGTGTAGGTCACAGGCCTTTTGTCATTCTACCTGCCAACCCTGACATGCAAAGTATAGAAAAATGCTTCATTGCTGCATACAGATAATTAAAGTCTAACAAATATTCCACTAAAATAACCAAATTAGTCTGCCTGATCGTTAATAATTGAAGAGTTTGTAAGACATTAAAATATAATGTATTCATCTTTTCTTCAGGTTGACTAGAGCATTATATAATATGATATATTTATAATCTGTAACCTCTCTTACTTTATACTTCCATTGGCCATGACAATAATAACTAAAATAGGCCACTTACGGTTCTTGTCAGATTTAAGATACTGACATCAAGCAAATAGCACAGTTGTCTCTTAATTAAGTGCGGTAACTAGTCTAATTTAGTGTCCTTTCATCAGTCATTTATCATCACTCTTACTGCTCCTAGTATTAGTTCTTATGCTAATTGCTCACTATAATGCTCCTAAAATACATAACTGCATAAGTATTTCCTGGGCAAGAATTTCAGCATTTCCAGCAGCTCATTGCAAGTATTCCCCAGCAAAAATCACTCTGTGCAGCACTTGGATAGGAAAAAAAAAAAAAAAATCTAAAGTAGGGTTAATTTGTCCTTGGTCATGCAAATATAAAGCAGTTTTTAATGTGGTTTCTGTGCTTTAACAGCTCTTCAGTGAATGACAAGGGTAAAGTAGGTAGACATTTAAGATGAGGGTTATTTTGCTGAAAGAAAAACTGAACTCCCCCTGAATTCTCTTTCAACTTGACTAGTTTTCTTGGCCTCTTTCACTTTTTGAATCTCTCTAAATTTGTGCTTCCATTTTACTGTAGTCTGATCCGAAACATTTTTTTAAGGGTATCTGGAAACTGAGAAAGCTTTTGGCATCAAATTTTTCACCCTTTTTGCATTAGGGTCTCGACAAATAAGACATCATGTAAAGGAGAAAAGAATGGGTGTTTCTCTTACTACAGTCTGTGCATTTGAAATCATCTTTATCTCATTGTAAAACATAAAATATGCTTTACACCTGAGGAGGGTGTACTAGTAATGAGGGCAAGGATAGAGATATAAAGAGTTGTGTTAATTAGGGTGATTTCAGTACAATTATTGGAGCAAAAGTGTACAGTATCTGTATATTGTTTTAAAATAGAGCTTTATTATTAAAGATGTATGTGACATTGCTTGTAGTGAAAAATAAAGTTATTTAATATGACACAGCAGGCCAGCAGTGTTTCAGGAATAAATGGAACTGGGTCATTATGTGTAAACTGAAAACTTGTTCCCGACTGTTAGTGTAGAGCACTTATACAAGAATTCATAAACTCCAGACCAAATGGATTGGTTAGAGATCAGCAGACGCATGAATTTCTCAGTAAATGTCTCTCACCCCATTGCCACTTTTTTCAGTACTCCATATGCTAGATTGCAAACTACAGATTTAGCCCGTTTGCCCAAAGGCATCCAAACCTGTGAAAAGCCTAGCTGAAGCACTGTCTATTGTTCATTGACAACTTGTCAATTTACTTCCAGGCAAAATAACTCATAAACATGATAAGTAAGGCAGATAAAACAAGAATTTTTTCACACTTTGCAACTTTACTGCAAAAATGCCTTATTTTCCATAAATGTGTGAAATCTCCCCTCAGAATTGTGACTGTGCATTGAACTTTAAAACTGTGTGGAAACAGCACATGCATCTCACAATTTCAGTCTATAATAAGATGAATGTTAAATATTAAAGATGGATTAAAAGTGATAAAATAAAAGATTTTCAAGGTTCAACAACATTATCATTTCCTATCTAGCTCTTTGAGCTAATAAAAGTTAAGTTTAGGAATAATCTCCAAAAAAAAAATTTTGTTTGAATACCAGCCTCAAGTACCAGCCAAAAATTGACATTTTTATATATTTATAATGGCTATTAACCAAATCTTATAAGTTCAAAAATAATAATAATAAAAAATCTTCTACCTCATATACAATGCAGTGAGCATTACATACAAATCCACAACGTGCCAATTCAGGGTATGTCCAACTTGTAATTTTTAGGTATTTATTAATTTTCACAAAGAGATGAACATACAAGTGTCTTTTAAACCAAGCCACTATCAGACTATCACCCAAAGGTTTATACTTATTTGTCTTCACACTCATGGCTGACTCATGCACCCATGAATTAATATTTGCTGGAAGAATTTTTAAGCAGGGCGTTTTCTTGCATTTGGGAATTGGGAGAATCTTTTTTAAAAAATGGCTACTAAAATAACAATGATGCTTGTTTACACTGTTGAGACTACTGCTTCTTATACCAAACATATGAATTTCACTGATCCTTGGTTTTTCCTCCTGTCTCCTACTATGTGCTAAGACTGTAAGCTCTTTGAGGCAGAAATTGTCTTTTTAATATATGTTTGTACAGCACCTCTTACAAAGAGGCTCTGATTCCTGTTTTGGGGCTCCAGGGGTTACTGCAATACTAATAAATAATGATACAAAACAGAATGCTAAAACATGCAAAATAAGAGGTTAATACTTTTTAGTAGATAGTAGGTTGCCTACATGCCCTATACATTCATGCATGTCATGATTCATTTTAATAAATTTTTCAAGCACATTCACAAATATTTTTCATCACATTCATGCTTGCTACACTCACACAAAGTTGAAGCTCATGTGTGACTCGCCTCTTGCATTCACTTCTAATTTCAAATATTTATTACATACACTAAACATTTCAAACAAACATTTGTGAAGCATTTTCTCTTAATCAAATTACAAAAGAAGATTCCAACTTTAAAAACAGTTTTCAGAGTAACAGCCGTGTTAGTCTGTATTCGCAAAAAGAAAAGGAGTACTTGTGGCACCTTAGAGACTAACCAATTTATTTGAGCATAAACTTTCTTGAGCTACAGCTCAAGTGAGCTCATGAAAGCTTATGCTCAAATAAATTGGTTAGTCTCTAAGGTGCCACAAGTACTCCTTTTCTTTTTAAAAACAGTGTTTGCATTATACATATCTTATTAATATTATTCTTTGCTATGTCTAATTATAAGAAAAAAAATAGAAATGTGAACACATCACCTATTGATTCATTACTGAAATTCACATTCTGTTTATACTTCACCTCCATATGTTATTGCACCCTCAGTTTAAACCAATTATAACTGTGATTTAACTAACAAAGTGTGGTTAATGCTTTGTTTTCAGTTTTTATATACCTGTTGCCATTCTTTCCCCAAGAATTCTATTTCAGTACCCTAGAACAGAGAGAACACCAGATCTTGGGAGCTTCACTGTTAATAATTCTGATATATAACTTGTATATTAAATAAGTCACTCCACAATTTTAATTTTAATGCTCTCTTCTGTAAAAATGCTATAAACAGCTACACAAATTACAGTCCATATAGATACAGTTCAGATGGAAAAACAAAGAGGAGTCCTTGTGGCACTTTAGAGACTAACAAATTTACGTGGGCATAAGCTTTCGTAGACTAGATGGAGTGCGGCCTGAAGGAGGACTTTACAATAATGTTAAAGAATAACAAACCAATAGTATACTGGATCTAGAATTTGGCTGGCATCTGAAGCATACTGTTGATGACGTTCAATACCTCACCAATCAGAAGTTGCATTAAAAGTTTACGCCCCCACAGAAGTCTGTAAAGAGTCTATGTTGAACAGTTTTTATGATAAAATGGAAAAAGTAAGAAAACAAAGGAAAAGTGGACACATATTGATAAAGATTAATTACTTCAATGCTAAAATAGGAAAGGTTTGGGTGGCGGACATAGTTGGAGATCATGGATTGGGATTTAGGAATGAAACAGGAGATAGACTGATTGAATTTGCAAGCGGGAACAATCTAGCCATCTGCAATACATGATTTCAGTACCACCCAAGAAAATTATATATGTGGTGAAGCTCTGTGGATGAACTGGGCCGTGCTAGAAGGAATCAAACATGTTACATTTTAATATCCAGAAGATTTCATACTGCAGTATGATGTTCCCATCAGCAGACTGCAATAGTGATCATAATCTGCTTGCCAGGAAACAAACTAAAACTTAAAAAACTCCTTAAACTATCTAAAAGAAACAGACTACAGATTTATATGGATAGACTCAAACAACAACAAAAATTCATGGACTGTATTTCAGAAGTCAACCAAAGTCTTGATGTCTCCCATGAATACAACAATGAAGACACTTTAGAGGAACTGGAAAAAAGTTTAAGACAGCAGTACATAGCACCACTGAATGAGTATTAGGATGCTAAGCAACCATGGATGACTGATGAAACTGTGAACTTACAAAATGAAATAAGAGAATGTAAATATAGGAGAAGTGAGGAACATCAGAAGTCAGAGAAATTCAAAAAGCATGCAAAGAGGCAAAAGAATAATGGCTAGAATAAAGATGTGATGACATAGAAGAACATGAAATCCAACAAAACCACAAATAGAGAGAGATTCATTGCACTGTAAAAAGAAATGCGATAAATAAAGAAGTCAGAAAAAAAGGAATTAGCTGTGTTAAAAACGAAGAACGCCGGAAAATGCTAACAAAACTAATGGTATCTTGGAGAGATGGACAGAATACATGAAGGAACTTTTTGATTAGTCTGAAAAACTGGAAGATATAACCATCAAAAAAGAAGAAAAAGAACCGCATATTACTATGTGAGAACTAGAAAGAGGTATGTTGGCTGGAGAGAAAGCCCAGTATTTTTATTAACTGAACACACACTTCGATCAGGCTTCTGGAAACATCAAGCTCATGCTGGGCATGCTCAGATGTTCAACTCAGCTATCAACATAGCCACTGTCATCTAATAACACTATCTTTCTTTACAAATTCCACCTCTGCAAGTCCATTGACATAAGGCGGCTTTCACAGGGTACATGTCAGTGTCATATTTGGGACATTATTTTCACTTTATACAATTAATTCGATTTAAACCTGTGCATTATAACATGTTTTAATAAGCAGAGTCACACATTAATGCTCACAACATACAATCATAGAAATGTAGTGCTGGAAGGAACCTGAAGAGGTCATCAAATCCAGCCTCCTATGCTGAGGCAGGACCAAGTATACATAGACCATCCCTGAACAGGTGTTTGCCTAACCTGTTCTTATAAAAGCCTCCAGTGATGAGTCCACAACCTCCCTTGGAAGCCGATTTCAGTGCATAACTATCCTTATAGCTACAAAGATTTTCCTAATATCTAATCTAAGTCACTCTTACCACAGTGGATATGGAGAACAATTGACCAGCATCCTCTTTATAACAGCCCTAAACATATTTGAACACTGTTTTCAGATCCTGCCTCAGTCTTCTTTTCTCAAGACTAAACATGCCCCGTTTTCTAAACCCTGCCTCATAGGTCATGTTTTCTAAACCTTTTATAATTTTTGTTGCTCTCCTCTGGACTCTCTCCAATTTGTCCTCATCTTTGTTCAGCTGAAGCCTCACCTGTGCCAAGTGGAGTGGGACAATTACCTCCCATGTTTTACATATGACACTCCTGTTAATATACCCCAGATTGATTCTAGCCTTTTTAACATCACATTGTTGACTCAGTCCGTGACCCACTACAATCCCCGCATCCTTTTCAGCAGCCAGTTATTACCCATTTTGAAGGTGCACATTTCATTTTCTTCTCAAGTGAAGTACTTTGCATTTGTCCTTAATAAATTTCATCTTGTGGATTTTAGATCAGTTCTCCCATTTTGAATTCTAATCCTCTCCTCCAAAGTGCTCACAACCCCTCCCATCTTGGTGTAATCCTGAAATTTTATAAGCATACTCCACTCCATTACCAAAGTCATGAATGAAAACATTGAATAGTACTGGATGCAAAACAGACCGCTCAAGGATCCTACTAGATATGTCATTCCAGTTTGACAGTGAATCATGGATAAGTACTCTTTGAGTTATGTAGTTAGTACATAATGAGATTCTTTACTGAGCTTTTCTATTCAAATAATTCAAAATACTCATAGCATTACCTTTATTTTGTAATTTTGCTCCACTCTACAGATTACCACTTCACTTTTCTTAAGTCAGGTTTTCAAACAAATTCTCTAGTGCACATCCTTGTTGTTTAAATTAAGGGAAATCTGCATAGGTCTAAAGAAAGGAATTCTGTGACTCTGTATCTAGAGTGGAGTCCATCTGCAGACATTACATGAGGTTATGGGAGGAAGAAGTGAACAATGGTCCACTATAACCTTTTATGCAAGGTTTTAGACTAGAGAATCTGGTCTGTATGCTGTTTTGCCAATCCTACCATTCCCTGGCTATACTGCAATATATCATCCTTTTATTATTATTAGTTATCAGTTGTATTACTGTAGTGCCTAGGAACTCTAGTCATGGACCGTGACTACATTGTGCTAGGCACTATACAAACACAGAATGAAAGATGGCCTCTGCCCCAGAGAGTTTACAATCTAAATATAAGATGAGAGACAACAGATGGATACAGACAAACCAATGGAGGGAGTACAATGAGACAAAACTGATCACCATGATAGGCAGTGGTCTCAGTACACCAGTGGTTAATTGTTAAGTTTTTGTGGGAAGCCCAGCAAAAGAGTTAAAGGAGGGATTTGACCCCTCAGATGTGCATAGGGAGTGTAGTCCGCTTCCCAGACTCTCAGCTGGTGTAAACTGTCACAGCTTTATTGACTTCACACCAACTGAAGATCTGCCCTGCATTTCTGATGCTTTCAAGCTGTGTCTTCAGAAGAAGCTGGAGAATTTGACTCTTTACATTTTTCAGAAATATTCAATACTCATTCCAGAACTTCCCTTTGATATGTTTATTCAGAATTGGAAAGGGGCACAGTACTTGCAGAAATAACATCCCAAACCAAATCTGCTCTGATGTCAGTCTCTGAAGTTCTTCATTTTAGAGGTGTTATTTTCAAAAAGCGCATGAGCTCTATGGTATTCCAAGTACCCAAAGTAAGAGGACATTTGCACAATATCTAAGTCATTTGGATGGCTAGCAATTTCATTCTGAGCCTTTTCTACTATTATGGAGAAAAGAAAAGTACATTACTGGTTAAAAATATAGTTTACCATTTTTCCAGGTATAATTCACAAAAATTAGTACAGGAAACAAACAGGATTCTGTTGCAACTTAGTATTCAACCCCAAAAGTGTTTACTACGGTGTTATTGTCTACAAAGGTATGCTTCTGTGTTCAATTTTGAAAATAAAAATTGCATGCTTGTGGCTCTTTTTTTTTCATATATACACAGCACATGGCAAGTTAAAAGGGCTTAGCTGTGTTGATTAACTATCCAAATGTTTAATCAATACAGCAATAGCTAGATGCATTCTGGCTGTGAAAGACCTTGGAAAAGTCCCTCTTGCCTTATTCCCCACCCCCAAGTGGGACATCAATGAACTATTACATGATCCTTGCATATCAATGCAGAGGGGCTTAGACAAATACAACACTAATGGATAATTGTGGGTCACCTTGTCAAAATGTTAAATGCCCCCTGAGTACCTTTTTTTTTTTTTATTTAAAAAAAGACAGTAAACTGTGACCTTGTTGATATCATTCAGCCTTTCAGGAAACAAATATTACTCAGACTGCAAGCGGTTCATTGATTCATGGGTCAAAAATCCATTCAAACTAAATTATAAAAGACGCATCCTGGTGTGTTGATACAACCCATAGTAACTGTCTGACAAACTGTTAAACAATTGTACTCTTTAGTGTAGGCAGAACACATTTACTGACACTTATTCAGAAAATACACATATAGGCCTCTGTTTGAGTGATTCATAAGCAAAGCCTGTGTATCCCTGAGTACACTGGATGTTAACATATCACAAAGTCAGGGAAAGTTCATCTTGGGACCAAGTTCTTTGGACTCAGTCCAAGAATATGCCATTTGTAGGAATGGCGTTAACTGTAGGAAGGCTGTTGTGGGACTTGGATTCCTGCCCCCGTATTTGTCTACTCACAATGTCATTAACACCCACATTGATTCTGAACTGTTATTGGTACTGATGCAGTGCATGGAATTGCTTGTAGTCTGGTGTCACAAATCACAAGCCAGAGAAATGATTCTGATAAAGATAGCAACTCTGTTGCTTCCCATTGTTACAAATGATGCCACAGAGGCCCTGCATACATGTTAATAATGTGGTATAATGATTTTGCTTGGCTATCCCTTAGAAGCATTACCTTTACTTTTGCTGTTAAAATTAGTACTCAGAGGACTATAACATGGTTTGCACTGGGATTGTCACAATGCATTTGTCATATCTCTGGCACTGGCAATAGTACAATGCCTGAGATAATGCTGTAGGTTAAAACAGGCAACAAGGACAAATTGCAATTAATTAGCATTTTTTCTCTTTATTATGAAGCTTGTTTTCTGTGCAGCCAGCAAAGAATTGGAAAGGCTATAAGAGTATGTGTTCAGAGCTACGTGGAATTTTGGAAAAGTTGGCATAGATTTTCATTTACTATTTATTGCAGGAAGGTTACTTTAATCACCTGTACAAGTGCACAAATACACATATATATACACACATATATATACACATGCACATATACACATACTATATGTGTGTGATTTTACACACACACACACTTATTTGTACTATGATAGCACTGAGACTAGAGCCCCATAGTGCTAGGCCCTGTACAAGCACCTAGTAAGAGGCAATCCCTGCTGCAAGGATCTTACAGGCTAAATAAGAGAGCCAAGCAGTGTGAGTGGGAACAGAAATGAAGTGACTTACCTAAGGTCACCCAGCAGATCATTGGCAGAGCCAAACACAGAACCCAGTTTTCCTGAATCCCAGACCAGTGCCCTGGGCAGTGGACCATACTGCTTCTCACATATTATATAAATCTATATACAGAGACATATCTCATATATCTGGGTATTAATTAAGAAGAGAGACAAGGAAGACTAAGAAGTGATTGGAAAGTCCAGTAGTGATCATGAAGGAGAAGGGGTTACACAGGAAACTTTAGACTGAGACACAGGTCTTAATAAGGGCTCAGTTATGGGTTGTAAGAGCATGAGTAGTATTAAAGGAAGGGAAGGAGGTAAGATGACTGAGCAGTAGTGCTTGGAACATTATGCCTTTTAAAGTTCTACCAGGAGAGGCATGCTTGCTACATCTTTGCAAAGACACAGGCACCACCCCTAGTAGTTCAGAGAGGTGAACTTATGGTCCTGCCCATACATGCCTCCTGTGGGGCTGCTTACACTGTCACCTCTCCCCTGTACTGCACACTCCCTGCTGCCAAGTTATAACTGCCGCATTCATACATGTAGGGAGTGAGAGAATTGAAGTACTCCTTGTGCACACATTCTGGAACAGTTATGATTTGATCCTGTACATTGCTCAGGAAACATTCCCATGGAATGTGTGACAGTGTCCCCGCGAATTAGCTGGGAAACAAAGTATCCATTGTAGGTCTCACTGTTGACTGGGGAATGATTTGTTTTGTTGAGACTCTATAGTTTGAGCCTACCTATCCTGGGAAGGTCTACTGCTGTGAATGCTCCCCATTGGTAGAGCTCCTCAAGAGATAAAAACAGAGGAACCATTCCATTGTAGCTGGGGGCAGCTTTTCATCTCTGAGGGTTGAGTACCTGTACTGAACACATGCAGAGCATGGACTTCCATAAACCTTCAGTATTAATGGATATCGTGGTGAAAATTCTACTCCGTCTTTGCAAGCGCACCAATTACATTTCACTTTCTAGGAAAAATTAAACTGAGAATGTAGTGTTAATTTTTTTTTAATTGCTAGGACTAGTCAGTTAATTAGATTCAGATATTTTTATTGAATTTTTAAAAATATAAATAATGTACAGGAAAAAGGACAGAGGTTGCAGAGATGGAATGTAACTGATAAGCAAGACAAAGATAGTGTAGTATAGTTATCTCAGTGATATTCCAACATTGTTTTATAAGTATATTGAAATCTACACTCATCTTCTGCATAGATAAGTGAATGTGTTTGACACTTTGAGGTTAAATGCTTCCCTCAGATGAAATGGAAGGTTTTCTTTTGATTCAGTTATCACAGACTGTATGCCAACATTCACAGTGGTAAGTATTCCCATGCTAGAGAGGTCGAAAAAACGAGTTCAACCAAAGTAAAATTTTGCTTGGAAAAATCAGATCATTGCCCTACTTAGTTGGTGAAAACAAGTACGGAAGTATGGAGGCCCTTTTTTAATTGCAGTTGTTAACATCTAACGCCTAGGAGGAAAAGGGTCATCCTTCCTTAGATGTGCAGTTTTTATGCACTCGCCTAAGAAATCATCTCGAGGGAGGCAATCTCTAATATTCCATTTGAGCATGAAGTTGTGTTCACGTGCCTATGGACTCTATCATTCTTGAATGGGTCCATTCTTTCCTGTCAGGGAGGGTAATATCCATCACTATTTCGTAAACTGTTCATGTTTTGAGCCTCCCTCACTGGCACAAGGCATCTCAGAATATGGCCTTAGGCAGATGTCATACAAATACACATTTAAGACAATTTAATATCCCCACATTGTACATTAGCTTTTATTTTAAAATACGTTAATTGTATGTATTTTAGTATTGCCACTAGGGAACTCTAATTAGCATCCATTTAATATTTTATTGGGGGAAAAACAGGGTAATAGTTTCTTCTTCCCTTACACAGCATGGAGAACCACCAAAATGTTCTCTTTTGCTTTTTACACAACAAAAACAATATGACAAAACCACACCACAGTTAGTCCCAAATACCTGTGTACACTATACATATTGCTGCTCCGGCTGATTTCTGGCAGCTTCTAAAGACAGATACAGCGAGTGCCACTTGAGGACTCACCAACAATTTAAAGGGATACTGCCTTATTCCTATACACTACAAGAGGCCTCTTATTGTGTTTGAGAGAGAAGAGTGAGCATGTCAAGGGGAAAAGATGGCTTTGTAGAGTATTTGTTCCTACCATTTAATTAACTATATGCTCAATGTGGCCATTATGTAGAAACTCAGACCTGCAGAGCTAAGGTAGGGGATGTGGAAATCAGCTGGTTAATATGTCATGGTCCCATGGCAATGTATCATAAACATATTATGTAATTTCCACTGAAAGTTAGTGGTGCTCTGATCAGCAGTAACTCCCCCTCTGTGGAGTCTAGACACTTTAGAGAGTTATAGGAAGAAGAGAGAGGAGACAAAGTGATCACAACATCGGGGTCCAGCTTGGTACCTATGACAGCCCCATGCTGCAACTGAGTTGAGACAAATGCCAAAGACATCTCACAGACCACAGAGATCACACACACATAGCCTGAAATCTCTAGGATATGCAAGAAATGCTAGCCATGCTCCCCTCCTATTCTTCACAGCCACCAGCCTGCTGGTCCAAAGGGAGCAACGCATCAGACAAGCAGCTTTATGGGAGCTACACAAGTACGGAAGACTGTGCTCATCTTCCCTTGTGGTTTTACTCAAGAAGGGGGAGCATGTGGCCTATAGTATGATATGAAGAGAGAAGTTTAAAAGCAAAAATACATGGATTATCCCGAGGGATTTTTTCATTATTAATTTCTTTTCAAATTTACAGTTACAGCCTTCTTCTGTTTTACTTACTATCTCTGTTGAAGCAGTTAGTTACAAGAAAAGTGTTGAGGGCTAGTAAATAGCACTGCAGCAAATGTTTCCAGTGCCTTCATTCTGGAAGATTTCACTGTTCACATTGATTCTCCAAGTGACTGTGCTGTAAGGAATTCTAGATACTTCTTTTTTTCATCATCATGCAAACATTCCCATGCTCTTACTGTGGAGAGAGCATCACTCTCACTTTATTAGTTGTATTACCATAGCACCTAGGAGCCCTAGTTGTGGAACAGGACCCCATTGTGCACCTCAACACTGAAGAAAGAGACAGTCCCTGCCCCAACGTTCTTTCTTTAGCTTTTGGTGTTTCTTGGTTTCAGCTTTTTCACTCTATCCTCTGAATATTCTTTTCTTACCTCTGACTTTAGTGGGAAACAATTTCAGACCATGGAGACTGTCATGGCCTACCTGCGTTTCTGTCCCTTTTTGTGTTCTCTTTGAATGTATCCCCACAGATATCAGTCCTCATGCCTTTACCTATCTTGGGGTAAAATCCTCCCACTTTTACACCACATGGGGCTATCGCATTCTGTATATCAACTGTTCTGACCTTCCAGGTCCGACTGAGTTCAGCACCTGTGGTTCTTCTCTTTGGGAGTCTGTGATTAGTAGTGAATATAGTGATGGGGCAGCCTTCATAAATCAAAAGTATTGTTTATTTTAGCAGTGCTAACAAAGCTTTCAGAGAAAAGGGAGTTTAAAACAACTCATGTCTCTCTCACCTGAAGTTTTTATCATCCCCTGATGGTGACCTAGACAGCTCTAACTTCTTCAGTTACTCCAGCTATTGCCGATGTCTCAGCCTGGTTTCCCCAAACAACTAACCTCCCTTTCTTGAGAGAGTCTGTTTTCAAACTCTGTTATAATTTTTTTGTTCTACTGTGCTTGTTGGCCTTTTCCTGTGCTGGTTCAAATCAGTGCTGTAGGTTGGCTGGAGAGGAGGCAAAATCTTCAGTGTTAATAGTCCTGGCATTGTCCTTCAATAACCCTCAAGTGTTTATGGAGAAGTGGCTATCCTGAGCCATTCTCTCTTTTCCTCCCAGTTTCTCCAGACAGCCCTCTATTAAACTAACCCCCAAAAGTCACACAGAACCCATCCCAATAATCAGGTCAACATCCAGTATTCATAAAATAGTACTGAGCAGCTCCAAATCTGTCACAGAAACTACTTGATTTTCTCTTGAAATTTCAAATATTAATAGCCAGGAGAATTAGTTTGATTTTACTTAATTTTTTACTTTTAATTTTTTCTATCTTTTTTTAAACTAATGGACAGTAAGTGAATGAATTTCCCTGTATTTGCAAGATTTATCTGACTATTTCAGACTGTCTTGATCTAATATTAATATCAAAGAATGAAGGCAAGTGTGGGTAGCTACTCAGACCTTATCTAAACTATTCAAACTTTTTTTAGTTTGAAACAGTAGTCAAGACAATGTGATCTTTCTGTTATTTCCTAGTTTTGATCTGGCCATAAATATGAGGACTCTTGTCTTATGGTATTCTGGTACTTCTGCTTGGCACATCTGGCTAGAACCGTAAGCTGACGTACAGAAAGCTGAAAAATACTGTATACATTAAAAGTTGACTTTTTTGAACCTCACACAATGGTTCAATTCAGTTCAGTTCAAGTTTTGGGTTGACTGCTGTGGCAGCAGAATTATTTTGTGATTCCCGTACTTGAGGACTCTGAAAGAGTTAACAAAGTCTCCCATCATAATTTAGCAGCCAAAACTGTTTGTTAAGAACCAATACATACCAAAGAGTATTTCTGGGACTAGGTTGCAGCCAGTTCTCTTCTAGCCAATAATGGATATAAATAGAAAAGTCAGAGACACAGAAGAGTTTCCCCCCTGAATCAGGACAAACCTATACGGGTATACATGTATACCTATATATACATGTATCAGCAGGGGCAGAGTGAAAAGACAAATTATGAGAACAAATGGTATCTCCAAGTGCAGCATATGACTATTGAATCACAAATGGACCATAGTTTTATGCCATGCATCACAGGAAAATAAATGAATGTAACATGTACAAATAAAACAGATTAAGGACTGGGTACACGTTCACTACATTTCACTGAGATCTGGCCAAATCTTGCACTGCAATTGGATTACTAGGCACACTACACTGACAATATCTCAAATTTTGTTTAATAAGATGAAAAGGAATATGAGTAAAAGTGATGATGGCACTAAGCAAAACACCATAAGAAAAGATAAGATACATGCAAAATAAGGGAAACGGACCTAAAGCCATACAGTGGTGGCCAACAAAGTCATCATTTTCATTTGCCCCAGAGCGATGCCTGTGATAACACTGTCATTTCCTATTCTAAGTCTAGGGAGAAACTTAAATGTTCATATAACTGTGGTGTATTGAAAACTGCTAAAATTATAGGCTATCCCTTTAAATCCTAAGGGGTTTCTTGGTCCTGCTTGCAGGTGATGGGGATGTGTGTTCTCAGCAGTCAGTCTGCAAAAAGCCGGCCAAGAGCAAGGTGGGTTGAGCTGTGCCTCTCTGCCTTAGGGAACAGTCTGCTTTGTCTCTCTCTGTTTTTGGTTGTTGTGTTTTAGTATGCTGGATTTCAAGAAATAAAGTAGCATTACCCTGTAACCTTCCAGCAAGAGTATTTTATGTTTTCATCTAACTTCTCTGTGTGTATGCCATGAACATAACAATAACTCCTATTAATTTTAATGTGAGCTATTTACATACATTGAGAAGCTATATACCTCTTAATTTTTATGCAGGAACTGAAAACATATTTCTTTGCCAGTGTTTTCAATTATTAATGTATTAACTGGTTTCTGTGATAGTTTTAGTGTTAATATTTTACCAATGATGTTGTAATTGTATATTGACCTAGACTTCATGAAATACTGTAAGATACATATTTCCTTTTATGTCAGGGATAGTTTCTGCCACATGCAGGTGGAAGAGTACCTTGCTATGCTAATAGATTTAATTGAAACTGCTCGTGGTGTAAGGGTGGGAAATCAAGTCCTGATTGCCCACTGTATTGTCTACCTGGGAGTGGATGGGTATAATTCTGCAATTCTTTTTATATATAATTCCTTTTTTTCATACTGCAAGACACAAAATAATCGATTTAGTTAGAAAAGTGTCTTCATTTCATTCTAGGTAATCTCCCTCTTCAAAAATCTCTCATGTACTGGATATTTCACAAAACATCTATTATTATTTTAAAGCATTCTAAAGGTTTTTAGATTTTTAAACAAACCCTCCACCCTCTGTGGCTTTTCCCACCGCCCTAGTGTATATGTTCACTTTTTTTCCAAGACACCATTCTCCGCTGTGAGTGATAACGTCTGGTAACTCACTGAGGTGAAACATTGCCTTATTCAGAAAAATAATTTGGGCCACTGCTGTAGAAAATGAAAGCTACATTCTTTCATGAAAAAGAGCATGGGATATGATTTCCTATATAAAGAATGCTCTTCTGCAATACATCAAACTTCTTTTCTCCTGTGTGTGCAAATGGACTCTCCTTTGTTACATGTAAGAGGGTGTATAACTTCAAATGAGATGGAGTTAGATGAAAAAAAGCCATTCCAAACTCTACTGATTAAAATAAATGTGCTCATAAAAAAGACAGGAGAGTAAATTACTGCAACCCCAGAACAGCAGTAACTTATACACCAACAAGTTATTTTCAAGTTTGCCAGAGGAAATAATCTGCTATCAACAAGGGGTAATTGCCTGAGCAAACTCGTCTTTACATCTCACATACACTGTCACCTTGTGTAAAAAGGAGAAATGCACCACATATCAATTCAGAAAAGATTTTTTAAACATACTTTTAAAGGTTTCCTCTCTCTCTCAACCACCTGAAAAAGAGAATATATACACAGTTCAAAACATATCTAATCTCTGCTCTTTTCTTATCACTAAACAGTATCCTAACACACCACAAAATTCATAACCTAAGCAGCCTAGGGCAATATTAGAAAGGGTTCATTTTAGACTGGAACAGAAATTCCAATCTGAGATTTACCTGTGGTTGTCACAGGTGAAACAGGTTAGCTACAATGCCCTTCAGGAATAAATGAAGGCACTGTTAAGTAAAAGACTATTTTCTGATTTATGCCAGCACCGGGTGGCTGTAGTGCTGGCTGAATACTATCAGAAGTTTTCTGTGAATATTTACTCACATTTTTTAATTAATTATATTCAGGCATGCTCATGTCCCTTTTTATGATCACGTTGCACAGACATTCATTTGATTAAACTTTACTGCCATCGATATTCATGTAAAGCAATTTTCAAGATCTCATGCATAAATATTTGCAAAAACAGAATTTAAGATTTGCCTATGCATGCCTGGGTGCTGGAAATACACTCCCAATCCAGAAAAAGACTTAACCAACCAATCAAAACTAACCAGCTTTAAAACTCAACACAAAATATGGGTAGTTACTTCAAAATAGTATATAATTTTAACGAAATTGTGATCGTCTCATGAATATTTTGTGACTCAGAAAGGAGGCTACATTCATCAGATAAATTGCCTATTGTGAAGTATCCACTCAGGTCTAAGTAGGGGGGAATCAGATTAATGTCAATGATAATAGTGCACCCAGCTGATTATCATTATTTCAGTAAAGGATAAATATTGGTGTCAATGGGCAGCCTCCTTCCAGGTACCTTGTGGTATGGCTTCTGGGCAGCCCTGCAAGTGGCCTGCTGCTCAGTTTCCCTTTTCAAGGGGGTTCTCCAATAACTCACACACACGTGTTTCCATTCACAGCCCTTCTTAGGTTCCAGTTTATTACATAAACAAACATTCAAAATAAAGTTCTGTTTCATCCTCAAGCCCGTCCATTTAGCTCCTTATCAGGCCACTCCCCAAGTTTTAGGTTTCTTTCTCTGCTGGAGCCTACTTGCTCCCAGAAGTCCCTGTGCTGTGGTTAGCTCTGCTCCCCCAATCATCTCCATAGCTTCCTGCTTCTCTTTATAGGAGAATCACCTGATCCTTGCTCAGGTTTGCCTGTTTAGCTACTAGGGTTGGCCTACCCCAGGCCTCTAGCCCTTAAAGGAGAAACAACTCTATTACAATGGGATGACATTTTATTCATAAAAATAACATCTGCCTCTCTTCTTGCTCAGCAGAGGACATCAATGTATTGATTTCCTCTACTCCATCTTTTTAACTTTTATTTGAGTTCCCTCAATTTGCCGTCTCCAAAATTATCATAATCAGCCTAATTTTCCTGGTCATGGTAGCAAAATATTAAATATAACAGAGAAGAGTTTGAACCACCCAATTTGTATCCAGATCCAAAGTTCTTTGCACTTCCAGGATGTTCTAATTCTGGTGATTCTTCCTTTCATTATAGGGCTGCAACCAGCAGCAAAAATCTGATCTGGATCTGAATTTTCACAAATTTGGGGATATATAGTTCTGGGAGGATTCTCCTCTCCAGTCCTCACATGCTGTGGCCCTGGGGTCATAGTACTGTAAAGGGGCTGAGGTAGAATTCCCCTGGTGCAGGGGTTGAGGAAGACACACGCTGGCTTGTGAGGACCCCTTGCAAATCCTGGTGTAGGGGATATACCTCATTAGTGAGGCTGGATTGAGAGGGACATGTCAGTGGTGGAGCACCAATGCTTAGCGTTGCATTAATTCTGGACTGCACTGCTGCTCATAGACAGTAATTGACAGTTTACTATAGGGCAGCTTAAGTTACAATGAGGCTCACTCTAGTCCTTGGACCAGTCCAGACTCAGGAGGATACAGAGGTAGCTTAAAACTATGTTAGCCCTCCAACACCTCAGGCTGAGAGTTCAGTGCAGTGCAGTGCATATCTCACCCAGCTCCCTTACCCAAAACTATGTATAAACTATCAGCACCAATTCCAATTCACCATCTGAGAAAGCAAACTCACTCAGCGCCCAGTTTTGCCACCCTTATTCACATGGAGTCTTCTAATCATACTCTTCACAAATAATTCTACTGAAATAAGTGGAACTCATTGTGGACTAAGATACCAAAAAGTGAAAGGATGGCAGAATCAGGCACTTAGAGCATGATTCCTGTCCTCGATACAGCAAGGGAAGCTGGAAAGCACGCTTTGAAAAATCAATTAGGCAGCATTCTGGCATAAGATCAACGATATTGTTATATAAACTAGGATAGACAAGATTTTGTTTCTGAGTTAAATGTAGAAAGTGTGTTCTAGTTTACATGTACACATTTCATTGAAACAAAATGTTTCATATGCATACTATTTTTAATGGTCAGGAGCTTATATATTCCCTACTCTTTGGACTACAAATAAGAATGTAGAGTTTAAAAGACAAAGAGCCTCTCAACAATAACAAAAACTGTGGATGAAATTTGCCATTGTCACTGATTTTCCAATCTTTATCAGACTGTATCTGTCAGTCACAGGAAATCAGGTTTAGAAAATGGGGCAGTCCTCCCTCAGAAGCTTGGGACTGAGTCTGATTCCATTTATATTAATTCAATGGGTGTTTTACTATTCTCTCATTTAAAAAAATCATAGTTCCAAACCAGCATTAACATCAGTATGTTAATGATACCATAATGGTTGGGGAAACTGCTGTACAACAATGTAGTACTTTTTTTTAAAGAGTTGACTTCATTTAGAGCAGGATCAGAACATGAAGCCACAGTCCATTTCAGGTATAAATGGGCACATACATTCTTCCTAATGTTCCAGGTAAAATTAACAAACTCAGCCACATTAATACAGAATCCATGGGCTAGCACTTTTTACCACAAAAACAAAACTACACTGGATACTGTACCCACCAAAGTGGATTTTTGGAATGTTCCTAAAAGTTATCAGTAGTACCCCATACTGTTAGCAATTATACTAATATATCATGGATTACTACAAACAAAAGAAAAAAAACAAACAGATCACCATCAATCATCTCTAGTCAAATAAAAAATGATATAGATTTCAGAGATAAACACATCTTAATGGAATATGTCTGGTGTATAGATGACAAGAACATTTTTGAATCAGAAAAAAAGATGGAAACCGTTTTCCAAAGTGGATCGCCAGAGGATTAAAAATGAAGAATTGTTTCTATCCCACAAATGAAAGAAAAAGAATGACAAATATCATTCAACTTTGATTAGTGTAGGGCAACAATAGAGGAATGGGACCATTCACCCTGAGGACTTCCTTGCTGATAATTCTCAGAGGAACAGTATGGCTTTGTTCTACAACAGCACTGAGACTGGAAAACCATAGAATTAAAACTAAAAGAACATTCTTTTCAGCTTAGTAGAGAAAAAAATAGACTCTCTGGGTAGGGGGGGAAAATGGCCTGCGTGACAAGGATCTTCAACTATCTTTCCAAAACTGGCTTCATAAATGAAAACAATTGCAAAACATATTTGCTTACTTTGTTTTAGAATCAGGCAGCAAGAAAAAAATAAATAAGTTAGTTATAAAACTAACGGCCACATTCTCCCATGGTTGGCATGCTGCAAAGTAAAGAATGCAATCACAACTTAAATAATACCTTCGTTTCCAATGTCACAACACAGCACTCACAACCAACATTTTTTCCACCCTGAGCATCTGCAACAGATCAGCAAATAGAACAGAAAACATCTACTTTGTGGGAGAAGTCGGATAATTTAAAAAGCAATCTATATAATACTCTAACACCAGCCTAGTTTACTACAGAGAAACATCATAAGTTACAACTACCAGAGGTAGTAAGTAATAGGTTGTACTCCAAGGCCTATTCTATGATGAATCAGATTCTAATCTTGTCAGCAGCCTTCAGAGCACATAGGGAATCTCTGTGTGTGTCAGAGACGCATGGGAATGCAAGAGGTGCAGACAAGTTTGCTGTGTAACTGTGCAAGCCCCACCATTCTCTGTGTGATGCACAGCAGTACATTCTCCCCCTAGAGAATTTCCATATGGTTTGGCTCTGTAAAATGTGTTTTAACCAAACCCATTTAGCTTGACACAATGGTTTGCCTAGATTGAAGGGCTTGCTACAGCACAACACAGCACACCAGATTTTGCACAGCTGTTCACAGATGTTTACTTCTTCCATGCTGTTTTCTGTAAAAGGGCATACGTTGATTCTAAATGATATGCTAATTACTATGGCTCCTTAGAGAATAGGGAAATTTTTAAAGCAGTTATTATATATGGAATATTTGATGGTATAGTATAAAATCATCCTGAGTTTGGGATGATGCATTATGGATGAGTGGCAAAGCCATGAATAAGGTATGCAGATCACCCCAAACAAGTGGCAATAAATATACCAATCCTCACCATCCCCTATTCTGTATATGCTGCAAATAGTACAGAAATGCTACTCAAGAGAAGTCAGAGAGAGTTTTATTTTCTTTTTATTGGGACTGTATTCTCTAACTCTCTGCCAGCTATCACTTTTGCCATGAGCCCAATTGTGCAGAGCTCTGACAGAGACATTAAACCTCTAAATTGAACTACATAGCTTTTTCTATGTGTAAAAATGGGAGTTATAAATGCTGATATCTCAGGTTCTTTCATGGCAAGAAGCAAGCACTGCATCCTATTTGAAAGCAAGTCACCACCAGTGCCATAGTATAAGACTTCTGTTTCTAGCCCCAAATCCTATATCTAGAAAAGGTCCAGGAGTGAACTTTGCCTGTCCTAGGCCTCAGGTAGGAGTAGTTCTGTAGGGAATTTACACCTTTAGGGGAGGAAAGAGGGACATTTCTCTGGCGCATAGATTAAATAAACAAACAAAAAGAGAGACAAGATAAGAGCATGTCCTGTGACATTTGGATTAGTGGGCAGAGAGCAAGTGAGGTGATCAAATGTGTATGGTAAATGAATTCATCACATAGCTCTGCAATTTATTACATGCACATCACCTTCATGCATTTGATGGTACATCTGTTACAAACTCAAAGTTTGACACATGAATAAGTTCTAGCTGTATGATCTTAGAACGCCATACAATGGGGAAAAAATCTGACATTTGCATAGCGATTACAAAAGACTAAAAGTAGAAGTAAATTCAGGTGCAGCCAGATGAGCACATGCACACACATACGGACATATACACAGAGTAGCGCTGGGTGGAAAACAGTTTTCCTGTCCCATGAAAATTTGAGATTTCAGAAAGTTTTCCCATTTCATATCGGGATAAAACTGAGAACTTTTGAATTTTATTTTTTTTTTTTTGAAAAAGGAGAATAGCCCAGTGGCTAGAGCACTTAACGTGGTATGTAAAACACCCAAATTCTAGTCATTGCTCTGAAACAGATAGCACCAATTGATAGCCTCTTAGCCATTGTGGGGTGGGTCTCTCAATCTTTTCTGTTGGAGCTGTTCCATTTTGTACAAATACTGAAATAGTCACTGGGGTGGGGGGGAGGGCGGGAAGGAAGAGAGAGAGCGCGCAAGCAAGAGAGAGAGAGAGATTCTGTACCTAGTGGTTAGGGCACTGGAATGTGAGAGATGCACGGACTTCAGGCTGTCCCAGGTTCAAGTACCTGTGCCTCCCACATCCCAGATGAGCTTCACATGCAACAGTTTTGTTGAAATTTTATACATTTCCACAAAAATTTTCGGTTTTGATGAACCAGCATTATCTGATGGAAAAACAGTTTGGCTGAAAAATTCCTGACCAGCTCTAATACAGAGATACAAGATTAATGGTGTTTGTTTGCAGAACTCCAGCAATCTGTTCCATTCCATAACAGCTCATGCACTAGATTAACTCCCAGCAGGGTTCTCTGATTACGTTATCGTGCCCTTAAAGGGACATCATTTACATGACCTCTACACATGTGTCTCCCCCCCATCTGCCTGTATATGAGCACAGAATGTAGAAGCCAACGAGGAAATGAAGGATGGTACTTGTGATGTCATAAATCAGTTAACCAGCTATATTTGAATTAAGACTAACTGGTCAAGAAGTAGGCTGAAAAGTCATAACACTGTAGCAACCTGACCAGAGTTTCTGAATGCCTTGATATTTGAAGCCTTGCTGAATGCCTTGAAACCAGCTGAATGCCTTGGTATTTGAAGATACCTGGCCATTTATAAATGATAATTTACTAATTTCAGTCTCTTTTCAAGCTCTAACTGTAAAGCACAAATAATATCATGAACAAACACGTATGGGTGAAGTAAATGTAACCCTTCTGCCCATCAGAGTTGGCAGCAACAAGGGCCGGGTTCAATATCTAGGGGATCCATTCCAATAACACAATGCAAACCTGCTCGAGTCCCCACCCAGTGACCTGGGACAAATATATACCACCCCCGCTGGGCGCCTCCAAGAGGCAATACTTCCCCTCTCACAAGCACCTAGTCTGAGTGTAGCAAAAAGCCTTTTAATAACAGAGAGAAACAATGTGTCATTATGTTGGGGAAACACCACCAACAGGATTCATAACACAACCCATGAGCAAAAAACCCACCCCAAGCAAATTGGGGCATGCCCTTTCCCTTTTGTTCTTGAGTCCAGCAACCCCAAATCACCCAAAATCCCAAAAGTCCAATGACCCAAAAGTCTCTGTCCCTGGTCAGGGCAGGCCCAGAGTTCAAAAGTTTATCTACAGAGCTTTACCTCCCAACCTGGGTGGAGATGGGGGCGGAGGTAAGAGGCACCTTACATGATCTGAAGCTGACCGCCCCACAGCTCCATAGGCCTTCGCGCCACTCCGCCAGCTGCCCCAAAAACTGCTTCGCTCAACTCCGCTCTGCGGCCCACACGCAGCTCCCGCCGTCCCATGAACTGCTCCGCGTCCCGCCAGCAGCTCCCGCCGTCCTATGAACTGCTCCACCAGCCTGTACACAAGGCACTCCAGCCGTCCCGCAAACTGCTCCACAATATATCTTCAGGCTCCCCCACTACTTAACACAACACTCAGTGATTTCAGCTCTTAGTCAGTTCAGCTCTTTGGTGAATTCAGCTTGTAGTAGGGGAGCTGGTGCACTATTAGCCCAAAGTGAGCTCAGCAGCCTGTAACTAGACTTCTAATGAAATCAAAATTAACTCTGATATTCCACAGTGGAGAGAGGAGGAAGTGCAATTAGCATGTAAGGCCCTCACCAAGGGGCCCATGCCACCAAGTGTTAATACTTGTCCCCAGCCTTTCCCTATTCACAGTGTTTTGGAACTCATGACCCTTGCCTAGCGAGTGCTACTTAGTTGATGGTGAGTCCCTCCATCATAACAAAAGGCCAAGTACAGTTCCAAGCACAGTTCCCATAATCAGGGTAATAACAATTTATTCTTCCTGCCCCAATAACAGAGACACTGGGGATCCCACAGCAGCCAAAGTGACCACTTGGGCAGCTATGGCCTCATTCTAGGCGGGGTGGGTGTGCCTATGCAAATGAGATCGGCCCTGAAGTTCTTTTCCACAACTTGCCACACCTCACCACCAGATCTCAGGGTGGAGCTCATCCTGACACTGCTTACATAAACATCAATTTATGATGTTTAAAAATATTCATACTCTGCAGAGCATTTTACAATACATTGTCCCTGCACCAAACTCTGATTTTCCATCTATTTTAAGCAAAGCAAGAGATGGAAATTAAAAAAAAGAAAAGAAAAGAAAGAAATACCAATACAAGAGTTTTATGGTTATTTATCTAGGTTCTAATCCATCTGAAATGGTTTTATCCTGAGGCTTCACAAAACCATGTGAAGGGAGCGAAACATGACCATACCTACCATATTCCTACAGTGGGTATGGCTTGATTTATAAAACATACATCAAACATATTGCAAAAGTACTACCAGAGGAAAAAAAATCAATGGAATTAAAATCTAAAAAATAAAACTGTGCATTAAAACGGAGTGTCACAATGTTAGTCGAAACACCCACAGTTAAACATATACATAATATACCTTATGTATAAAAGCTATTAATTCCATTTAACAACATTCAGTGAATTTATCCTAAGAAACTGCTAAAAAGCCCTAAATGGAATTTTCAGAGATAAATAAAAAGCCCGATTACCACTAGATTTGAGAGAGTCCAGTTGGTAAATGAGGCTGTGAAATTGCCTTGTGTTAGAAGCATATTAATGGTTACGCTCGCACTTGACTAATATTTTATGGTGCAGACTGTTACTAAATTAAAACCTGTGTATGTCTTCCTGTAGAGTCCTTTAGTTGTAGTTTGAAGACTTGTTTTCTTTCAACACATTTAAGAGTTTGCTGGTGTGTTGGAAGTTCCTGACCTGAATGATTTTCTCAGAGTTGAAGCTGTGTACATGCTATCCACTTCTCATAAGCCTCAGTTGAAGACAGATTGGTTATAAGTAATAACATTCCTTGTTACTCCTTAAGTGAACTCCCACTCAGGTGTTGGCAAATACCCACATTTAACAAGTATTGTAACTGTTGGTTGACCCAAAGGAAAATGCACTGAGGTACACTATGTTAGATAACATGATTATAAGGTATGGTGTATCAGAGAAGGGCCAGTGTGAACTGTGGATCAGATTCTATCTTGGGGAAATACAAGGCATAATTTTTCCTCTCTGATTGTGGCTTTCCTCCAAAACCAACACCACCCAGATGCATCTCCATAGGTCATCTGTGACTAGAACTGTAAAGCAAAGTGACTTGGTTCCAGGATCAGTGCCAGGGGACATGGCTGGAATGACACTTTTGTCCCTTCCTCACCTGCCCTTTGCAGATTTTGCCTTTTACTGGCATAAATAATATTATGGAGTCCCATATCAAAACTATCGATAATATGGCCATAAATTAATGCTGCATTAACACTCCCATTTGGGAAGCAATTAGACATGTAGGTTATATCATCACGGAGGGTGAAAAACATGTGTTCTTAGCACAGGTTACGTAACGTCAGTTAAAATAGCAGTGAAGACATGGTAACTCAGGTTACCAGCTCAAGTTTAACCCTTGGCTCCCCGATTGGCTTGAATTCAAGCTGCTAATCTGAGTTCAAAGCCAAGTTGCTGTGTCTTCACTGCTAACACCAGTTAGCTAATGCAGGTTAGCTAAACTGAGTTAAGGACTCACCACTTTTGCAGTAAAGACATACCCATAGACACAACTATGGTGGCACAGAGGAAAAAGCATAGATATTTTTTAGAGAGAAGCTCCAATGCCAGAAATTTTCTATAAATTACCACAGAGCAGCATTTTTTTAAAGGTCATCTTTGACATCTGAATCTGATCTATGAAGAAAAATATCTTAAACAGGTTTACTCATCTATAAAGTTCCACTGTGGCCAAACATGCTTTAATACTTAGGCACAAAGGGGTGAAGTTATGTACGAATTCTTTTATCTTGTGAATTTCAACCAAACATTAGCATGTATGTAATATATTATAGCTTATTCTACACATTTCTCATAAACAATAATATAAAATACAAACTATTGATAATGTTACTTCAGTTATCTTTTTAATTAAACTTAATTTTTGATTGAGGATTCTAATGCTCTTGGTAGTTATACTATATTTCAGCTAAAATTTAAAAATATAGGCCCTGTTTCTGCAATATGATGTTCCTGGGCAGAGTTCATTGATGTGAATGAGGCTCTGTGAGGATATAGGGATCCTACATCGTATTGCAGGAATTTCTAAATATGACTATTCAGTGACCTGGCAGTCTAATTTGCCCTGCTAACAGCTACTCAAAATACAAGTTCCTTTCTCAGTTAACCCTAATCTGTTATAATAAAATTCTACACAGAACATAAACTTTCCTGATAAGGAATTATAGTATTTAAAAGAATGTGCAAACCAAAGAAAGATGAACAGCAGACAGAACAGAAAACCCGACTTAGTTTTATTAGTCACCTGACTGTCTCTGAATGGGACTCACAGAAAAAAAGAAAATCCACCATAATGTACTGAGTCATTATTGCTAACACAAGCATAGCTCTTCCACAGCAGCAGTAACATTGGTCTCAACTGGGGAAACACAGCAGGAGGTTCACAAAGTGTTCCTCTAGCATGCTGGGGAAATGATCCCTAGTGAATGCCCAAATGCAGTTTGAAACATCAAAAGTGCTGATAGAGAATCTGCCTCACCAGTTACAAATATAGTACAAGAATGTATATGCTCAAAGCTGCTTTACATGGAGCACATCTTCGGTATAGCCCAGAGCAGAAGAATTAAATTGTGCAATCCTAGTTAGAAACAGAATGAATGTCCTACTACTGGGTACTGAAAGAGGTAAAATAAAACAGTGTGCAATGAGCAAACAAGCTTTGGCCTTCCACAGGCCTTATCTACTCTAGAGAATAAACCCAACTCAGCCATTGGTGGCAAGCAACTGTAATACATCAGTGCTGACCCCCGAAGGGTAGGGGCAAGTCAGAGTTTTGGATTGATTGAGATTATCATAATTTATATTATTAAATACATTCTATATTATAGGGGGAGATGGTGGTGTCCATATATTAAGGTTGTATAGCACTGTCTATTATGACCTTTTTTTGAGAAGCTCTAAAACCTCCATTGTTTCCAGCAGTCTTTTGAAATTCAGCAGGGGGAAAGACTGCTGATCTAGGGAAGTGCCCTTTTATTTGTCTCATGAAATCCCATTCAGGTTTTGCTGAGATATAAATAGCTGAGAATTCCCATCTCCTTTCTCATGCTTGCATTCCCCAGGACATTATGGCTGCCGGCCGAAATCACTGAACATGAACATTCTAAAGAATTGGGCCCATGATGCAGCCCCAACAGAGGCTGCATTGGGAGTGCTTGGGAGTTACAAGAGTAGCTATACTGTGAGAAGAAGTTAAGTGGGAGAGAGAGGAGGCCTAGGCTCTTCTGAAAACCCACCAAACAACACCTCTTCTTAGTAGTCATTCCCTGCTGTCCCAAGACAACAGCCTTCTCCAGCTGACAGTTAATATAGTCCTGTATTTTCAGATGTAATAATATGCTCAAATTCTGAAGTTTCAGAATTTAAATCCTGTTGATGCATGATTGGGAGGTTTTAATTGGCTTTTTTTCCCTTTTTTACAATTGAACATAATATAATTCTATTTTACTTTTTCTTTTAAAAAATCCTAGGAAGTTACATATAGAAAAGCTGTTAAAATGTTATTTAGGTTGCAAAGTCAAGCACTCAAAAGTTAGGAAGCTCTAGATTTTTCCAACCTTTATGCAGCTCCCAGTGCATACACATTACAATAATATGTGATCATGTAATTAAAGACTATTTTACAAAAAAAAAAAAAAAAGTGCACAGGATAAATTATAGGGTTAGAAGGGATTGCAAGGGTCATTGAGTCTAACCCCAAACACACACACAAATATGTCCAACACTTTCTTCCTTTGGTGGGCAATTTCTTGAGTCTTTTTATTGGTGATTGAATCTTTCCAACCAATGCCCAAAATCTTTTGCAGGTATTTATTTTCTAAGGTGTCCAGCCCAGGGACACTAGGGCCCAGATGATGTCTCGCTATCCCCATGTGTGCTTGGGAGAAAGCAGAAAAGAGGAGCCAGCCAGAGACTCCAGTTGATAGAGGCAGAAGCTGCCAAAAAAGGAGAATTTCTCTTTTTGAGAACTTTCTACAATTTTGATGGGGTATTCTTTGCCTTGTGCTGATTGGCTGTTTGCTCCAAACCCTCCACTCCCCCACAATTTCTTCACCTCAGTGTCACTCCTCTTACCCTCTTCTGCTCTTCTCTGATTCTCACACCCCCTTCCCTTCAGTGTCTCCTCCTAAATTATCCCCATGGCTGGATTTACACCTTACGCACCCTAGGCACGGCATCTTCAGCACGCTTCCCCCCATCCCTGCCAAGAGCTAACCTTCATGTTGCACACAGTTTTAGAGAGGTAAGGCACCCCTAGAATGCCGGTGCCCTTAGGTACATGCTTACTATGCCTCATTGGAAATCCAACCCTGATAATTCCACCCTCCCCCAGCCCCTCCCGCATAATGGCACTAACATGACTCCCATCACATTGTTCACTCTGTTTGTGTGTTCTAACACGTTCCCCCATCCTTTCTGTCTTTTTTTGTCTATTTAGAAAGGGGAAGGGACAACTTTTTGTTCTGTTTGTACAGCTCCTAGTACAATGGAATTCTGGTCCATGACTAGGGCTCTGTGGCGCTGTGGTAATACAAATAATAGAAATACTACACAATTCAGGAAGGCAAAATTGCTACTTGCTCAGGAAATGTGTATGTATAGCAGAAGGAGGGTCAAGTTAATTCCTTTATTATTGTGGAAAGTGAGGTGGGATTTTTAAGAAGCACAATGGCCAGGGCCTTGGTTTTTATCTTATCCATGGCATCTCCAATAGCACAGTACCACCACGGTGGGGCTCTGATCCATTATTGCTAACTTTTAGCATTATTACTACATGCAGAATGTGGATTTCCCTTGAGGGTCTTTCATCCACCTAATGGTCAGGATGGATGCTGCTGTACTTAGGAGATTTGACAAGATACCAGCCCAAGGAGAATTTACAGTGAACCAGATTGTGATATACGTTTACTCACAGTGAATTGAACTTTACTTTGCAAATAGTTCCACTACAATCCGTGGGACCACTTGTGGAGTAAGGTGTTGTTTAATATGAGTAAGAGTATCATAATCTTGCTTAGCATTTTTAAAACAATTTATTTATTAAACACTGAGGTCCCAAGCAATCCTTGTAGTGATAAAAAACAATAACACACACAACTCTACAGTGTTTATTTAATAACACCCAAAAATACTTAGTACATTTTTTAAAAGTAAAAGCTTCCTCCCAGGCTGAGAGCTAATATACGCCAAGTCCAGCAAATTTTTACTTTAGCAATGCCTCAAAACCAGGTTCATTATGAAAAATGCTGAAAGACATTTCACTAAGTCAGCTCTGGAGGGTCTATCTGTAAGATATCACAGATTATGATGTGGTAACGCTCCCACTGACAGATGCAAGTCTACAGTTTATGGATTTGGAAATTAATAATTTGAATTTCATCATTATTTCTGGAAAGGTTTCCTGTATCACAATGGTAATTATAGAAGAAAAAATAAAGAGCATTCAAAACCATAAAAAGTAAACCTTGATGGCCATTAGCTACTAATGGAAAAAGTTCAGCAGGGACACTTAATCCATACTACATAGCCACCAATTTGTATTTTAACATATTGATAATGAATCCCAACATAATCCTTCAAACCAAAGTCAGAATTCTTTTCTTCGTCCCTGCAGGAAATTTTAATCAATAGCACACACATTATCTGTATATATCTATATATATCTATCTATAGATACACACACTACAAAATAATATAATGTGCTTCACTTTCATTTCAGATCTTTAACACAGTGATGCACTTCTCCATACTTCCAATCAATGTATTCTGTTAGTGTTTTTCACATTTTAAATCCCTGAGCTAAGTCAATAATGTTGATTACTTACCATAAGCACTGTAAATGCCATTCTAATACAGGTTATTTGCAATTTGACATCCTCATCTATATGCATTATTCCACTTGGAAAATTAAATGAAATCCTTGATTCAGAATCTGAAACACTTAGAAGTAATGATCCTGTTTACTGATTGACTGAAGTTGTGGTTTTTAAGCACTACTTAATAGAGGAAACAAAAAGCAATATTCAGCTAAAATGGAAGTATCTAAGTTACTTTAGGAAGCATTCATATTATATAAATAATAGCCTTTTATTGTATTTTCCTTGTTTATACCTCAAAGATACTTAGCCAACACTCTTGCTAGCTCAATACAACCAATTTTTAAGATTCTTGATCATTCAAAATTTAAACCCAACAGGCTCAATGGAATAGAAAACCCAGTGTTCAATACTGGCAATTTTGTATGTCAAATTCTTTTATAAATATTGTTTGCCACTATATGGGTATGAGTATATAAATAGAGAATAGTTCTAAATGAGGGTATTTAAAAAAAACACACACAACAACAAACAACAACAATAAAGGAGGCCTAGCATGAGTTATAAAGCCAAAGAAACACAGGAGGTGGCTTCTAATTTTACAAAGGATATACGAATCAGTTTATGTTTCATTACTTAACATAACAAACAATTTTCTGAGATTTTGTAGCTACTGATTGATGCATAACAATAGATGGTTTGGAAAACAATAAGCACCATGCCAAAACTCTGCCTTAATTTTGAATTGAGCCAAACCTCAATCTTCCTCATGCAACACTCTCCCCTCTATCCATCTCCCAAATACTAAGAACATTATTAATAACAACAAAGAGAAATATGTTTCAGAGTAGCAGCCATGTTAGTCTGTATTCACAAAAAGAAAAGGAGTACTTGTGGCACCTTAGAGACTATGCTCAAATAAATTTGTTAGTCTCTAAGGTGCCACAAGTACTCCTTAAAGAGAAAGATGACAATTTCTCTACCAAAGAGCTGACAAATGAAGGCTGCAATCTGGTGACTGTATCCATGCAGATAAACTCCTGTGCCTGTGTGAAGCCCCATTGAAGCTATTGGGGTTTTGTAATTGGATCCACGTATGTAGATCCAGTTACAGGTTCAGTGTGTAGTTTCAGACATGACAACAAAGGGAGTGAAAAGGTTATATGTATGTCTGGAGGTAAGAAAGTATCAGGGAGAGATTGGAAGGAAGGGACAAGGACAACATCAACAAGATTATGTGGTTTACCAGAAAAGGTAATAGACAACATTAGGACATAATCTGGGGGATGTTTTTTTTGTTTGTTTGTTTTGTCCTACTTTTGCTGAAATCCATTTTGGAATTTCAGAAGATCTGTCTGTCTCTCTGCTGTGCCAGCTGGTACCTTAACAAGCACAGGGAAGCCATAGAGCTTTGATGTGTCCCTGTGTATATTTATATTTGCAAGTATGTGACTATGTAAGGAGCACTTCTGACTCAGGGAAGCTATGAGAAGCTATGAGATTTGAAAGGAGCAAATTGTCCACAGCTCAGTAGAGATACTGCAAGACTTGGGAGAACTCCCTTGCAACATCACTGAAGGCTACAGGGTATGTTAGAGAAAAAAACGACTTGCTTCAGGCCAGGGAGAAAAAGACCTGGGGTTCAGGAAAATTAAAAAAGAATGTAGCAGCTGATCTAATATCCACTGAAATTAGTGGGTATTAGATTAAGGCCCCTAGTTAGATTTAGGGAGGGAAGGGCAAGTATGGAAGGTGACAAAGCTGAAAGGAAGAGTGAAGGAGAAGGGAGAATTCAAAAGGTTCAGCTACATTGAGATAATCATTCAAATTTTTTGGGACTCATCCTTAGGGAACCAAAGCTTCTGAGATTTTCCCAGCCTTTAGTAGATTATAGATAGATTCATTTTACCTCCCAATTTAAATCTTCCACTTGAGGTTTTAAATACATTAGATTCCACAGTTAATATCATACATTTATTACTGGTACTTGTTGGCATGAATAAATGGGAATAAATGTGAAGAAAACAATTGAGGAAATTAGAAATATATTATATACTGCTTTTAGAAAGTGTAAGATGCAGGTGCTGAAAGTCCATTTGATGGCACATTTTTATTCAGAATTATTTTAGGGATTATCTAAGAGCTGCACTGTGGATTATCAAAAATGAGTAATTCCAATTTTGTTTAACTCTGTGAACATGTGAAAATGTTTCAGACAGGTGAAGTACAGTGACGGCTGTCTTAAGCTACCACTCCAGCGACCGGAAAAGAATCAGTTGCCAAGTTGAGTTGGTATTTTACTAAGCCTGAATATAATTATACTAGAAACCTGGAAGATACTTTAAAGCAGCCTTTTAAGAAAAAGATATTGCCCATTGGAATGCTCCTTAGTACAAGTTTCACTACAATTATTTTAGATCAGATAGAGTTGACGCATAAGACTATGCTCTTTCCCTGGATATACATATATGTTCAGTTCACTCACTGAAACCACTGGGAATTGAGTGCACTCATTTGAAGGTACCATTTTGCCTACCATCACTTACTGTGGAATCACCTATTGCCATTTTGGTCTAACGTACCCTGAATCAGAAAAGTCCTAAAAGGTGATCAAAACAAAAAAGTGTGGAACCGTTAAAAATGTATCATAGGTGAAACCCTAGGAGCTGTTGAGGAACTGTCCATAACAAAACGTGATCTCGATACACCTGGTGCTGGAATGCATAAGAGCTGTGAATGGTTAGTTCATAGCTTCGTATATGCTGCAGTTCAGCCCTTTCTGTGGGTATCTCGAAGGGGAAAGCATGAATGTTCCCACAAAAATATGTATGGGATGAAGTCTAACAGCTTATTCCTGTTACTCTTGCATGCACCTTGCAGGAGTGGCTGTAGACTAACTGCACTGGCTCCTGTGAGTTACAGAGCAGGGCACCATTCACAGATTCTTTTGGCTGAATGCACGGCCTGTTTTATTGGGCTGCAAGTTCCTTCCCCACTCTGAACTCTAGGGTACAGATATGGGGACCTGCATGAAAAACCCCCTAAGCTTATTTTTACCAGCTTAGGTTAAAACTTCCCCAAGGTACAAATTAGTTTACCTTTTGTCCCTGGACTTTATTGGTGCCACCACCAAGTGTCTAACAAATATAACAGGGAAACAGCCCACTTGGAAACATCTTTCCCCCCAAAATCACCCCAAACCCTACACCCCCTTTCCTGGGGAAGGCTTGATAAAAATCCTCACCAATTTGAATAGGTGAACACAGACCCAAACCCTTGGATCTTAAGAACAATGAAAAAGCAATCAGGTTCTTAAAAGAAGAATTTTAATTGAAGAAAAAGTAAAAGAATCACCTCTGTAAAATCAGGATGGTAAATACCTTACACAGTAATCAGATTCAAAACATAGAGAATCCCTCTAGGCTAACCCTTAAGTTAAAAAAAGACACAGAAACAGGAATATACATTCCATTCCGCACAATTTATTTTATCAGCCATTTAAACAAAACAGAATCTAATGCATATCTAACTAGATTGCTTACTGACTTTTTACAGGAGTTCTGACCTGCATTCCTGCTCTGGTCCCGGCAAAAGCAACACACAGACAAAGAGAACCCTTTGTTCCTCCCCCCTCCAGCTTTGAAAGTATCTTGTCTCCTCATTGGTCATTTTGATCAGGTGCCAGCGAGGTTATCTTTAGCTTCTTAACCCTTTACATGTGAAAGGGTTTTTCCTCTGGCCAGGAGGGATTTAAATGTGGTTAGCCTTCCCTTTATATTTATGACAAGAGATTTTTAAGGATAAGTTGGACATACACCTGACAGGGATGAACTAGGTTTAATTGGTCCTGCCTCAGTGCAAGGGGCTGGCCCAGATGATCTCTTGAGGTCCCTTACAGCCTTATATTTCTATGATTCTATATATTTCTTTGTAAATAAAAAGTGCTACATAAGGGCCAAATATTAGTAACTGTTATTATTATATGGGAGCTGCAAGTACTTAAAAATCTCATCAACCTGTCATTACCTTGAATTGCACTGTATTGCAGTAAAGGTGATGCAATAAAATAATTATATTTCCTCATAGTCAGTTTTCTCAATGCTCATTCAAACCCTGAAGATACATGCAATAAAAATGAATCTGTTTAGTGTCTTTAAAGCTGCTTCCTAATGTATCTGTTCCAACCTATTTCCAATTAAAAATAAGATTAGAAACACTTGACCTAACCAATCTACTTCAGAAATTGAAGTGTTAATGTCTGTATGTTAATGTATTTACGATGTTAAATACCCAGGGCAAGTTTACAATACAAAACTTAAGTTGACCAACATTACATAGATGTACAGGCACTGCAGTAATTGAACTGGTTTTACATGTCCACACTATGCCCTTTGTGTCTGTGGTGCATGCCCTTACCAGGGGTGCTTGCACTGATTTAACTGCCAGAGTAGGGCATTGTGGGACAGTTTCTGAAAAGCAGCAACAGTCAATGTAAGCAATGCAGTGACCGAACTGACACTGTGTCAACCTAATGACATCAGTTTAAGTGATACGTCTCTCGCAGAGGAGAGTTATTAACTCAGTGTAGTGGGTGAGTTACATTGGTGGGAGCTACATTTTAGTGTAGGCGCTTATTGAATTAGGTCAATGTAAGCTGCTTTACGTTGACCTAACTCTGTAGTGTAGACCAGGCCTCACAGTTGATCAGCACTCAAGAAGTTATAAGGCCATAAAGAGCTGATTAAATTGCTATGGGTAGAATTCAAATGGGTGACCTGCTAGGACAATAACATAGACAAAGGTAAGCATAAGAGCACTTGTCTGTCTATCAGAGGCAAAAAGCCAGACACCATCAGTAGCACAGTTTTATCAGATACCTAACAGAGACTATCTAAGCTTTTGCTATTTATAAATTAATTTTCAAGTATTACAGTGTATAACTATATGCATTCCATTTATCTTTTTGTTAAAGAGATTGACACACTGAATTATGAAGTCAAATCCCTAGGTTAGAAGATGCCTATAAAGATTAAGGCATTTCTCCTCTTTGCTAACAATTAGCAGCACTAGACTGCTAAGCAGAGATCAATTGTAATTGGGGAACTGAGACAGGGCAATAAACAAATTACTGGTCTTTTCACTGCAGCCTGTTGGTTTACAGACCCACTGTTATTTAATCCAGGAGCCCTGTAGGTTGTAAATTATCCATTACAGTTGTCATTCGGCTGCTGAACAGGAGTTACTTACTAGTATAAAGACATAGGACAGGAAAGCTGGCTGGTTCTTTATTTCAGGTGAAACAGAAAAGTCACAGCTGAATCATTATGGAAACATTTGAGCTGCTTAGTTATAAGAACCTCAAAAGGTTCAGAGGTTTGACTAGATAAATACCCAGACATTTGGATATTTATCTGACCCTTGGATGAATCTCTTAGGTCTGCAAAATTGGACTTGAAATCTAATACAAAGAGGCCCTCTCATGAGATTTCAAGTACTTCTATTCATATTTCTAACCCAGCCAGAAAAAGCAACATCCATTCTCACTGTATTTTGTCTCTTCTAGTCCCATCTGAAACCAGGAAGCATGAAGACGTGAAGATGAAATATAATGGTGGAAATCTCAAAAAATAATTTAATGTAGGGTTTACTTGGCAATCACTGGACAGGTGAAACTAAACTGAACATGAAGGGAAATATCTCAGTACAACTGGGAGAAGGATTTTTTGTGGTATTCCAGCTTCTGCACCTTTTTCTAGCTCAGACCTCTGCTCTCTACACTCTGTCCTGTAGAAGACAGGAAGGAGTAAGGCCCAATTATTGCACATACTTGTCATTTTGGCTGTTTTGTTTCGGCTATTTTCTTCTTTCTGAGCATTTTCATATAGCCAAAGAGTCAGTACAAGGACATACCTGCACCTAGATTACAAAGATTTAAGGACATCTGAAGGGATAACTGCTGTGCCACTTAGTATTAAAGAGCTACACACAGGCAAGATAGTATCTGACTGTTAGTCAAAGAGGTAGATTCCTATACTCCAGTTTAAGAATAGAAACTCATGCAGAAGCAGCAGAAATAAAAAAGATCCACTGTTCAATACAATATGAGAAGCTTGCAGAGGAAGGAAACATTCTGGAAAAGTATTTTCACATACATTAAAAATACATGTGTGTCGTGTGATCTCCCATTAACTGACATCAAAGGCCTCCCCCAGAGACGCTGACACCTAATCTCAACGGGGCGCGTGTGTGCATGTTCATAATTAATGGTTTCATAAATTGCCTACATCCAGGTGAGGGGACTATGAGCATCTTAAAACTCCCACAATACTGTTGGTCTAAGAAAATTGCACTATTTCAGATGAACACATTTTATTTAAGATACTTGCAAGAATAAAATGCAGCAGCAATTGATGACCAATGGGACGGCGTGTTTATTTTAAGGAAAAGAAAGACATAGGACTCAAGCTTGACCTCCACTTAGACAAAACTAACTGAAATCAATAGGAGGAGTCTGGCTTGAGTCTGGAGTAAGGCCTATAATTCTTTACATTGTATGATCTAAATTAATCCCTGGTGTAATGACATTGACTTCAAAAGGGATATATTTGACTATATATTTTTAGGGACATAAAATAATGCCAAGGTATGGTTCTTCTTGTTTATGAAACTGGGCAGCCCTTTTTAAATCATACAGAATTAGAATTTATACTGGAAAAGGGTGCAGGTTTGGGTTTTAGAGAGATAAAATGGAATCTAATTACACATTTAAGTCTTATTTTTACATGCACGGCAATCAAAATTCCTCAGAACAAATCCAATCCACACAAAAATTCCCACCTGTCTTAAAATGTTGTGTCATTATATACCTTTCCCTCTGCTCCAATTCCAAATTTGAAGGGATTCAGATAGATCTTTCAGGTTTTGAACATCTAACTCTTTTTTGGGAACATCTTATCACAAAACAACTTGACCTAGAACTCCATATTTGCTTCTTTTATCTGTTGTCAAATATTTTTGAAAGGTCTGATGGTTAATTCTGGAGTGGCCTGTTACAGATTCTTGAAATTAGCCTTTTCTTTTTCATGCCCTCCATTAGCCTCCTGCACTATTGAATTACTGAAAGCTATCTAGTTCCCCCCTCCCCGCCCCCCAAATTAAACAGCTAGGTAGGTAAATAGCAGAATGGACCGGATTAAAGCCCCTGATAGAATGGGTCAGTTAAAAAAGTCACTGTAAATCCTACTAGAGACCCTGCAGAAATTATAAATCTCATCATGAGTGGGGAGGGGAGCTCTTCTGTAGAGATTATAATCCTGGAGTCCGTGGGACGCATATGGCATAGAATAAAAGCTCCTAATGGTTTTATAAAACCCTGATGGATTATTGCATAATTTGTAAACCCCACAAATTCTCCTGCAGAATTTATAAAACTTGCCAAGACTCCTGTAGAGACTGTAAAATCCACTGGACTCCTGAAGGTTTGTCAACTCCACATGAACTCTGGTGGGGTTAATAAACACTTTATGGACTTTTATAAACCCTAGGCATCCTGGAGTGATTATAATATCCTCAAGGACTCCTGAGGGTATTTACTCCAAATTAGGACTTCACAAATACATCTAATATCTTTCCAAGCCAGTTATATTCCTTTCTCAAATCACACAGACATTCTTTAGACACTATGAGGAAACCCTAAGAGTGCTCCTAAACTGTAACTTTGTTAAAATAACATTATCAATATTTATCAATAATTTGCAGGGACAACCCCTTAAAATAATAATGTTTTTAAAAGAGAAAAATTGGATAGCCAGGAATTTCAAAATGAAGATCAACCGTAAAAATAACCCTAACCATTGAAAACTATTGACATGCTGAATTAAGGTGCCCTTAACCATCTCTAAGGGTATGTCTACACTGGCAGAGTTACAGCACCGGCAGTTACAGCGCCGCTCAAAGCGTGCTGAAGGAAAACTGCTGTTGTGTGTTCACACTGTCAGCTGCCTGCGCAACAGCGTGTACACACTTGCAGCGGTATTCAGAGTGGTGCACTCTGGGCAGCTATCCCACAGAGCATTTCTTCCTCCTCTGTCGCTAAGAGTTGTGGGAAGGTAGATGGGGTTGCGGGACATCCTGGGTCCTGTCCCAATGCCCCATGATGCATTGCTTTGTATCCCAGTAATCCCTGTGCTTCCATCTGCATTTGGCTCCATCTTTCAATGGTTTGTGTACTGTGGGCTCTGCTCTGCCTCTTCGGTCTGCAGGAATGGATCCAGAACTGTTGACCAGTATGCTGCTCGAGTGGCAGTGGAGTTTAAGGAATAACTACAAAGGCAAGAGGAGCGCAACATTGATCTCACCACATGTAATAGGTATGACACAAGATTGCTTGTGGCCTTCATGGAGGTGCTGACTACAGAGGAATGCCGCATTTGGGCTTGGGAAACAAGCAGTGAGTGGTGGGATCACATTGTCATGCCCATATGGGATGATGAGCAGTGGCTGCAGAACTTTTGGATAAGGAAAGCCACATTCATGGGACTGTGTGATGAGCTTGCCCCAGCCCTGCAGCATAAGGACATGAAAATGAGAGCTGCCCTGCCATTGGAGAAGTGCGCGGCAATTGCACTGTGGAAGCTGGCTACTCCAGACTGCAACCCATCGGTCACTAACCAGTTTGGAGTGGAAAAGTCGACCGTTGGACTCATGTTGATGGAAGTGTACAAGGCCTTTAATCGCATCCTGCTCCGAAAGATCGTGACTCTGGGCAACGTGCTTGACATTGTGGATGGATTTGCACAAATGGGCTTTTCTTTTAAAAAACTGCGGAGGGGTGATAGATGGCACGCATATTCCAATTCTGGCACCAGACCACCTAGCCACTGAGTACATTCATTGGAAGGGTATTTCTCTATGGTTTCTTCAGGTACTTGTGGATCACTGTGGGCATTTCATGGACATTAACGCAGGCTGGTCTGGAAAGGTGCATGACGCACACATCTTTCGGAACACTGGCCTTTCTTCCTGGACCAGAAGATCACTGTAGGGGAAGTCGAAATGCTCATTGTGATCCTGGGAGACCCTGCCTACTCCTTAATGCCATGGCTTATGAAGCCATACATGGGACACCTTGACAGCAGCAAGGAGTGGCTCAAAAACAGGCTGAGCAAGTGCAGAATTACTGTTGAGTGTCCTTTTGGCCATTTAAAGGCCCGCTGGTGCTGCCTATATGGGAAGCCAGACCGGCAGATGACAATATTCCTATGGTTACAGCCATGTGCTGTACGCTCCATAATATTTGTGAAGAGAAGGGTGAAAGCTTCACTCAATGCTGGACCGCTGAGGCTCAGCGCCTGGAGCCTGAATTTGAACATAGGGGCCATAAGGATCAGGGATGCCTTGAGGGAGCAATTTGAAGCTGAAAGCCACTAATATTGTTGGTATGCTCGGGAGTGCAGTGCTTGTAATGCTAGGAGGTGATTGTGATTGGTGCAGATGATACACTATGAAGGTTTAAGATAATTGTCTCTTGCTTTGCAGGGCTCTGGTTGCTTTCAATTAATAGAATAAAGATTGCTTTCAAACCAACACAATTCTTTTATTAAAAAACAACAACTGGAGGAGACAAAACCACCACCACCACCACACCAATACCGAGGGGGCTGGGGGAAGGGAAGGTCCCAGGAGGAGGTGAGTTCTGGGACAGTTAAAGATTTGTGTATGTCCAGGGATCGTATCCAACCTTCTCCTCTGGAGTACAGTGCAGCGGGTACTGCACTTTAGTACTACTGTACTAAACTGCAGAGGGACTGGTATTGAGTGCAACAGGTACTGGAGTCCGCAGCACTGGACTGCAATGGGGGAGGAGTGGAACGCCATGGGTATAGACTGGAGCCAGGAGTTTGATAAGCGTGTGTTGGCAGTATCTGGTGGGGCGCAGTTTTATGGGAAACAGTTTTATGACAGCGGCTGTGGGGGAGGGCAGGCGCGGAGCTGCTTGGTTTGAAAACCTAGTATTGCCTGGTGCATGTTCACTTGGTGCTCCATAATGTTTAAGAACTGCTCTGTGGCTTCATTCTGGCATGCCGTGTTCTCCTTTCAGTCCCTCTTCTCGCTGTCCCACCACTGCTTCAGTTCCTGGTTTTTTGGCCGTGGAGTGCATCATGACATCACGTAGAAAGTCCTCCTTAGTTCTTTGTGGCTGCTTTCTAATTCTGCACAGCCGTTCAGCTGGCAATAAAAAAGAGGGAGGCTGGGCTCCGAAGGTCATCTCTGTGAAGCCCAAATGCAACATTTTACAGAAGCAGTATTGTTTGCAACACACAACACTGTTTCAGTGATTTAAAAACACAGCTACTATTCACATACCTGTCACTAACTGGCTGACCCCAGACAAGCACACATGAGCCGTAAGACCCCCAAAACAGATGCAGGGGCAGGGGAAATCAGTGGTCCCAGACCCTACTGTACACTGGGCACGTGGCTCTTGGCGAGGGCCAGCACTGTAAGGGGTGCCTTCTAATCATTCCTGTCCCCACATTTTCCACATGGTGTGTTCATTATGGAAGATATCTCGCTCCTGAGGGTGAGCAGGGAATCAATGAAGGGTCTTCTCCAAGACTGCAGCTTCTGTCATGACCCTTATGCAGCTCGCCTGCATGCAGCACTGGTTCTCCCTTCTCCCCCAGTGACAGCACAGTGGCGCGGGAAAGTTACCCTTCATGGGGCAAGAAACAAAGCAGCTCTGCCAAAGAACCTGTGGCAGCGGATTGCCCAGTGTCTCCATGACAGTTTCCTGGAGATCTCGGAGGTAGATTCCCCTGAAGCAAAGAAGTCAGTCAACACCCTGTTCTGCCGCTCAGACTAGGCATCTTGTGGTATGTGCATCATACATACACAAGCCTGTTTTCTGTAAACCTCCTGCTCCAACAACTCCCTTCAGCGATTCCCAAAATCAGATCCACTTACTAGGGGCCTCCTCTCCAGTTTGCGCTTTGCCAAGATCCGACAGCTATGACTGGCTAGCCTCCTACGGGGTAGAAAAGAGCTGTATGCAGGGATGCATTCATGCATTTTTTATCTCCAAGTCATTGTCTGCCTCTGGGTCTCCCTTACCCTCCACATCCTCATCCAAGATTTCCTCCTCCTGGCTCAGTCCACTCTCAACTGGCATGTGCGCCACCGAAGTATCCACAGTGGCCTTCGCAGTGGAGGTGGGTCGCCACCGAGTATCGTGTTCAGCTCTTTGTAGAACCAGCAGCTCGTGGGCACAGCACTGGAGCAGCGGTTTGCCTCCAGCGCCTTGTGGTAAGCGTTCTGCAGCTCCTTCACTTTGACCCTGCACTGCAATGTCATGGCCCCTTTCTGTCATGCATCATGAAATCTGTCCATAGGTATCATAATTCCTACGGCTGGAGCGCAGCTGGGACTGGACAGCCTCCTCTCCCCAAATGCTCATGAGGTCCAGCAGCTCGGCATTGCTCCAAGCGGCGGCAGATCGCTGGTGCGTGGAGCAGGCCTGGCCACCTGGAGAGATGCACTGAGACCACTGCACATGTCACCGAGGAAACAGGAAGGGGACTTTCAAAATTCCAAAGGAATTTACAAGGTGGGGATGACGGTTGGTCACCTGAGGGCAGGGCAGTAGAGTTCAAACCGATGACCAGAGAGGTGAGAACAGGGATTGTGGGACACCTCCCAGAGGCCAATCACAGTGCTGTAATCGACCATGGTGTCTACACTGGGACTGTGATGCTGTAACCCCAGTACAGAAATCTGTACGCCTCTTGTTGGGGTGGTTTTTTTACAGCACTGCAACTGCCCAGTTTCTGCGCACTAAGTGGCTTGGCACCTCAGGAGTTACAATGCAGAAAGCTGCTTTACTGCACAGAAACTTGCCAGTGTAGACAAGGTCTAACTCTATTTCACCTAGCAAACAGGGTCTTTGAAAATGAGCTCTCAGCTGTGAGTCAAGAGGTCTATTGGGGCTTAATCATTCTCTCCTCATGGGTGAATAGGAGTGAGGAGGTTAGCTCTCTCTTGAATTAAAAATAGGACTCAGATGAGAGCTAACTGGTTGAAGATCAATCCAGTTATTTTCGGTAGGTTTGGGTAAAGAAACAGAAGAAATAGAAGAAATCAATTCCATTGATTAAGGAAGTTTCCATACCTTTTGTTACTCAGCTTTGTAACTTGAGAGTTCTGCTGGATCTTTGGCTGCTTTTGGATATCCAGTTAGTAGTTCTAGTCAAGAATGTTCATCTCCCCTCTCACTGCTCCCATCTACACTTGACTAGAAAGTGGACCTTGTCAAAGATCCTTGTCATAGCTAGATTGTGGAGGAAGGCGTTCTTCTTCAGACTACACGTGAAGACCACTCAAACTTAAGATAATGCAGTGTAAAATGCAGTGGCCTGATTAGCTGTGCTATTCATAGGGAATCCTAAGCAGTCTGATTCTGTTGTGTGTGCAGCTGAGGTTTTAATTTTTGAATTGCTTTCAGTCTTGCTTGCAATAAAATGCCCATCTTGTTGTAATGATGGCGTGGCTATTTAGAGAGTTCACTTGGGCTACATCTACATTACAGCTGGGATCCATGCTCGGAGATCGATCTACTAGCGGTCGATTTAGCAGGTCTAGTGAAGACACACCAAATCAACAGCAGATCGCTTTCCAGTCAACCCCCATACTCTACCCCCAACTATAAGAGTAAGGTAAGTTGATGGGAGAGTTTCTCCCATTGACCCCCCATGGTGTAGACCCCACGGTAACTCGACCTAAGGTATGGCAATTCCAGCTACATTATTCACATAGCTGGAGTTGCGTAGCATAGGTTGACTTACTGTGGTAGTACAGACATAGCTTGGATTTGGTCCCCCTGTAATATGCTTTTAGACTAAGATTCATTCAAATCTGAAGCTCACAGTGAGACCCAGACAAAATCAGTTTGGGATTAAAAATAAACTATATGAAACTGCATTTTTTCTTTTCACCCAAAATCATAAATCCTTGGAATTCACCCAAAACTTGGGCCAAGGTTGGCTCAGAGCTCTGCCTGAGTTCGCCTGAAGGGTTTGTAAATTTTGCTGAAACTTTCATCTAAACTGGTCTAAGGTATGGATTCCCTGCAAATCCCCAAACCACATGAGTGCTGTATTTTGAGTTCCATTGCAAATGTTTTGCACAGCTCTTGTGGGTTTAATCATGTTTATTTTATTAGTGGGAGTAGTTCCACTGAAGTCAAAAGGAGTACTCATTAGTGTAAGGCAAATAAGTTATGTGACCAGATAGGCTTACATTGTTAATATTGCTGTTCAAAACTGATGTAATCAGTTAATAGGAGGCATCTTCCCCCGGCCCTTCCCTGTAACTTCCATCCTTCTACAAACTCCAGAACATCAGACAGACAAATATTTATTATGCTTTTTACTTCTATAATGCCTTCCATCTGAGGATCTCAAAGTGTTTTACAAATTAAGATCTCTACCTCCCAGAGGTGTTAAGTATTCTCTCCATTTTACAGATGGGAAAGTGAAACATGCTAAGTCTGTACTAAAAATGAAAACAGAGTTCAAATAGCTTGGCTTCCAATCCTGGGTTTTAAATACTAGGTCGTGCTTAATTTTTATTCTCACTACTTATTCTTATGGATGCATTTTCTGCTTTTTTTTCCTGTATATTTATCAGCTGCAATGCTGAGACATCAGTTTCTTTACTGAAAAAGCTCCATAAATTCTGAGTACAGTAAGTAGATAGTAGAACAGTTCTTTGTAAACATCACGATCAGGGGAATCTGCCATTGCTTCTTATATGGATGAATGCATAATGTTTCCAAATACACAGATCACATTTTAGATTTGGATCTCATTTACATAATACATAAGGCTGCAGAAAATCTCCCAAAGGGCAACTAAACACTTTGAGCATAAAACGGAAAGATATCTTGAAAACCGTTTCTTTGTTGAGTTTTTTAGAGTGTTTTAATGCCTAAAAGATGGAGATCACAAATGTACAACAAGGTTAGTTTCTCTCTCTTTTTTTTTTTTTTACAAAAGTTACAATACAGACAATAGCTGATGGACTGGTTGTTACCAACTCTCCCATAGAAGTGTCCCTCAGACAGGTGAATATCAGGAAAATCAAGCACTCCTTAGGAATCCATGTAACACCATACAGCCAACACCATAAGGAAAATATTAGTTGTTTTGGGGCTTCAAGCACACATTTATCACGAGGAGCTAAATTCCTGTTTTATCAAACTAACAATGTTATTTTTTGTTTCATAGCCTGCTCTGCATTTTTCATGCAAACAATTTTATGCTCTCTACTTTACTGTAGGGAGGTATTTTTTAATGCAAATTGCAACACAGTTTCCTACACTTAAGCCCACAACAGAGCTACCTTCACAGTCTTTTTGTAAGCTAGAGAATGATGGAAGCCAGAAGAAAGAACATTTTAAGATTAAATTCTCAAGCAAGTAGTGACAAACTCCTTGTCCTTGAAGCTTATATAAATAACTTTCCTGTGTTTTTTTAACCTGTTTCCCCCTCTCCCCAGCCACCCCAGCAGTGAGGCATGTCACTCTGCTGGTTCACATCCATCTCCTTTTATTGATGTCCACTTTGGTATCTGTACAGGTCATCAATTTTGCTGCCTCTTTGACAGCCACTGGGAATGTATGAGCAAAGTCACTGGACTTTTTGTGCTGTGGGGAGGGAGTGTTAGGTTTCCATAGGACTAACAGTTCCAATCAGATGCTGGCACTAGGTGTCATAAATCTTGTGGGTGACCCAAGTGAACTCTGAGGCTTAGAGCTCACTGAAAACTGATCAGGCCTCTGCTTAGTTTAACAGGTCTTTTTCGGTGACAAGTGAAGGGTTCAACAAATGCACAAAACAGATCTATTTTAGCTGAAAAACTAATGGCTTTTAAAAGAATGTTTGACAATTGTTTAAGGCTGTCTGTAGAACCATTATACTGATAAACGACCAACTTGGTATATGCCAAAATGGAACTGGCCAGCAAGAAAGCAACTTCCCCCCCATCTTTCTGTTGATTGTTTCATGAGATCCATATGTTCTGTGGCGGTCAGGAAGACTTAAAGAAGGCAAGAAAGGTTACCTGTACTGCATAGATTTAACCTTGCAATCAAACTGGAATTAAAATGACACTGCAACTGCCCCCCAGTGACCTGCTATTGACCGACTGAACTTCTATGTTAGGGTCAGTTGGGGCCCAGAATAGGAGGTCAAAAGCTGGTCAGTGCTCTTCAGCCCCAGCATGTTGAATAGGAAGACTTTATTGCTGTGATTTATGCAATTTGCACAGACAGGTTAAGGAGACCTTAAAACATGCCATAGTGCTCACTTACACTGGGTACACGATCCGCTGGGAAAATAAATTCTGATTGTCCAGCAGAAATCTCTTGTGGATACGCTCTGAAGTATTTTACCCTCTGTGCTCTAAAGATTCATTCCCACACTCGACCCCTGAACGTGACAAGGTTAGTGTTTCCAGATTTATTTAAACAATACAAATGCACCAAATGAAGCACTTTACAAACCTGATTAATTGCAAAGGCAGAATAACCATCGGTAATGAATTATTTTGGGACAGCTAACTCACAGGAAAGTTAAGCTCTTAAATCAGTAACTGCAGCTCTTTGAACACAATGAAAACTAATTTTAACCAGTTCAGAAATATCAGAATTTGGGATTTCCTTCTTATATATCATATGTTCTTTTTTTGGTCTGAAATCCGGTAGTTAATAGTAAATGATCAGCTCAAACAAGGAACTAAGGCAAAAGAAACATTGACATTTCCAAGACATCTCTCACCCACTTTGTGATCAAAATTGGACTAAGTGCATTTTCTCTAAGAGAGCATAGTGTGGGCAGGATTATGTAAGCTTCCCCATACAACCTACTTTCATGATCTGCCTGCAACATTACCTGCTATTCTAGTTCTAGGCCTTCCTCAAGCAGAAACTACCAATAGTGCTGTTGATTTTCTGATGTGGAGGAGACTCTAGCCACGAAACTTGTTTTCACTTGTGAAGAAAGCCAGACATTGAACGCAGGTCGCTAGAGGTGAAAGGGTCAGGCCCTAACCCAGTTGCACCACCTTGCCTCCCTTTTGGTGGTTCATAATACGTGTGTGTGTTCATTCTTATAAAGCTTAAATTGATTTTGATTTAATAAGCATAATTTAACAAGCTATTAGTTCATTATTAGTTATAATTATATGTGATATAATGAGAGGGGGAAAATTTAAAACTTCCAAGCTATCCTTCTCTGCAAGCTGGTTCCTGTGAATGTGCAGTCACACATTTTTATAAGGATTTTAAAGATACAGTAATAAGCACACTCTATGCCCTAAATTATATTTACCATGGGACACTAGGATGGCTAGGCATGAACTGTTTGAATATGTCAGGTAAATAAAACCTCATTAATAGATTTATTTATAACCAGCTATAAAGCCTTGATGGTTAAATAATAGTTTGCATCTACAAGAATGTATACATATTATTTAAATTGATAACTGGTCTGTCATGGGCATAATGCATATTTTTAAAACTGCCAGAACGTGTATTTATCTGAGAGACTGGAACAGCTCCAAAAAGCAGTCAAGTCAATAATATGCATTTACAACGTTCTGTGATAGAATCTTATGTTACATAACAAGAAGAAAAGAACATTGTGACATTTGGGGGATCACCCACACCAGTAAGGGGTTCTGCCACTACCTGCCCTGTTGCTTTGGGTGCCTTAATGCTATGCTGCTATGTCTCAGAGTCTTGACACCAGCATAAAGGTCTCCCCATGGCTTCCAATAGCCTAGGTACTCCTCGCAGGGTGACCGCAACAACCTTTCCTGTCCCAAATCTTCACAAATCAGTGCACGCTGAAAGGCATGAAACCAGCCCTCAGACACCTGCTTGTTTTAGCACACACATACTCCACACAGTTTGCACAACAGAAACCTGCTTGAGGTAAAAATAAATGAAAAGTTTATTTGATAGAAAAATCACAGATCCAAAGATGAATTAACAAAGGAAGCACACATATGCATGTTACACAGAAAGTAAACAAAGATGCCGGGCTTTATGTTTTCAAATTAGATAAATCCCCTTTTTAATAAAGTTACTTATTGCCTTTGATCTGTTTCCCAGTATACCTCCTAACTGTAGAGGGGATCCAGCATTAAACAGACAGCTTCCTATCTAGATGCTGTTCCTCAGGTTTTGGATAGATTACGCTTCAAACCCCTTCCCTTTTAACAAAGTTTGCAGGGTTTTTTTTGTTTTCCCCTTTCTTTCTCTCACACTATGGTGATTCATGGTTATTCAGAGCAGGGGAAATTCTCTCTCAATTTGATAGTCTGGGTATCTCAGTGTCTTCCCATTAATAGTAATGGTCCATCATTTATCTTTTCTGAGGCTGTACCATGGCTCATTACTTGCATCTGGTTTTGTGTAAACACCTGGCTTGGGAGGCACTCCTCCCTGTCATGAGGTGTATTTGACACTGTAGTACAGGTTATGAGCACAATTTTCTATATGCATAAATACGTAGATTCATAACCACGGTCACATATCTTATAATGTCTTTTAAACTCAGAACATTACAAGCTTTCATAAAAGACCCTTCGACTTATATTTATACACAATGTTGTATACAACCAGTGGACTTAATTGCTTAGTCTTTGGGGTTCAGACCTCCTGTTTTCCCTGTGTGGTGTCTGGGCCCTGAATGTCACAGTCCCCTTGTGAGTCTGATGCAGTAGTTTTGGCCACTGGTTATGATGTAAGCTTCACCTCTGCCCCCTCTTTTCTGGGCAGGGCATTGGCTACTTTGTTCTCCAATTGCTCAATGTGTTTATTACATCTGAAATGATCACTCTAAATACATACATTAATGGGCACCTTTCTTGATATCTACACCTCCTTTGGGCTTTCCCCAACCTTTACTGGGTAGCGTGAATTTGTCAGGACTTTTACCATGTAGAGTCTCTCATTCCACAGAAGCTCCAACACACGTCACTTGATGACTATGCCAAGTTTCCCTGTACCCAGCGGCATTCTGGCCAAAAGCATTTCCTAGCTATTCTAGTGTCTCACTTGCCAGAAGTCTTCCCTGCTCTTAGGGGTGTCCTGGCCACATCATTTCCTAGCTGTGCCTCAGTTTCCCTGCTCTCAGTGGAGCTCTGGGAGCTCCCAATATCTCCTAGTTGTACCAGAGTCTCACCACTCCCAGCAGTCTTCTGTACTCTCAGTGGAGTACTGGCCCACAGTATTTCCTCTTAACCACAGTCTGTACACATATCTTATAATGACCATCAAGTTCAGAACATTGCAAGCTTTTGTAAAAGACCTTACTCAACATATATTTATACACAATAACATTTTATACAACCAGTGGATTCAGTTGCTTATTCTTTGAGTTTCAGATTCACTGTCCTTCCCTTAGGAGTGTCTGGACCCTGATTGTCACACACATACCTCCCATCCCTCTACACATAAATAACATGTATTGCCTCTCGCTGATCCACATGTGGAAGGGCCAATGATATGAATAGGTATCAGAGGCAGCTGATCATACTGCCCTTCCCAGGCCGTATCATAGAAACAAGAAATTAAAAAAAAATTAAATTTGACACTTGGCTTAATCTGCAATGCATAATCCTTAAAGAAGCTAAAAGTAGACAGTGTGAACAGGGCAGACTTGGACTGCTGAACAAAAAGAGGTGCCATTATTCTAGTGCTGGTTTCTGTGGAGCTCATTTTAAGCACACTTCTCTGGCTGAAAAAGTGAAGTTTGCTGCACTGATTATTGCTATTGATCAAGTGGCATTTTTAAAAGCAGAAACGTGAGTCAATCAGTTGTTTTGACTTTTGCTCTCCACTGTTTACCAGTGATTGATCATTGACTGACCTCCTTCTGAAGTGTTACAAAAAACAAAAATAGATACAGAAAACAAGTAACAAGTAATAAATGAGAGATTTAGTATCCCATAACTTTGACAACATAGTGTGAGTAGCAATTCTCACACTTTCCCCCCAGACCACTTCATATAAGAGAGAGAGGGGTGGGAGAGATGGGGCAGGCAACCAGGCATCTTCTTGTCAACGATTTGCCATTCCAACTTCCCAGTTCCTGCCTGCTTTGGGGATTTCTCTGTCTGCCGTGATGGTCAACGGCTAGAAAAGCCTCTGCTGTTCACAGGTGTAGTCTGAGACTATTATTTGAGAGCTACTGATCTAGAGCTCTCATTTTTCGTTTTCCTCTAGTGTCAAGTTCCATCTATGGACAGCCAAACCTCAGAAGGTTTTTGGAGCCTCTGTTCAGTTTTGACAAACATACAAATATTTCTAAAATTGGATTGGCTTCAGGCAAACTTCATTTGATCTAGAAATTGAGCTAGAAACCTCAAAGGAACATGCTTTCGCACTATATTTCTGAAATTTGAAATATTTCCATCATGGCCAGAATCAAAAATAGTTTCTCTTTCAGTCTTTTGATAAATGATCCTGATCCTGGCTGTAGTCAGGAACTACAGAGCCATTCAAAAATGAAAACAAAACATTCACTGAACATTAAAAAAAAGTTTGATTTTTGGGAATTTTTGTTTCAGCTTTTATAGTATCCAAACTGATTCTAAACTACTGGTATTAAAGATCGTGAACCAGGAGAGAATTCTAGATCTTTAGATCTTTAAAGAGGCAAATTTGACATCGACAAGACAGATGTACTGAAAAATTAGCAGTGTTCTAAAAGGGATTCTATGCCTAAAATCAAGGTTTGATGGGCAAAGAAAAAAAAAGATAATTTGATACCAATCTGCCTGTCAGAGTGGACGTTGCAGGATCAATTCATGGTTTACGGTTCTGTCAGTCAAAACTCATGTGAATGCCTTTTAGCTGTTCTAATTTGCCCTGTGAAGCAAACATGTCCCAGACTTCCCCCCAAGATCAGGGTGGGCAGAGAGTGGTCAGTCTCTGCCCAGTCCATTTCCCCTCTCCCCATGCTGTGTTGAGCAGAGCTTGGGTAGAACTGATGATTGAGCCCAAATTCTTAATCAGAAGTGAAAATGAGTTTGGTGAATTTGCCTTTGTACATATTTTATACACACACACACACACACACACACACACACACACAGAGTCTAGAACAATAACTAGTTTGAAAGAATTGGTATGAACAACAATTTCCACTCAAGAGCTGACTAAGATCGCAACAGGAAGGGTGCTGCAGGTCAGGAGTGAGATAGTGTGCTTGACTGCGTCAAGGAAACCCGATCATTCCCTCACTGTCATAAGCATTACAATTCTCTAATCCATCCTCCCCCTTAAACTTACTTGGAACATTGGCATATTTTGGTCACCCTTGCCATTCGACCAAGGATGAAAGACTGGTGAGCACTTTCATTTCAGTTCTTACTTTCTTTGAGTGTGGAATTCATAGACAGCAAGTTACTGAGCATCAAGGATAGCTGAGCCATAGCACTACGGCTATGATGAGAAATAAAAGTGAGTTTTCTCGGGAGCAGTCTACACTGTAATGGCTTTGCTGATAAACTGTTGCAGCTTATATAGACAAAAGGAGTTCTTTTGCTGGTATTTAAACCACCTTTTTGAACAACATAAGACATGCCAGCAAAATGACTCATTGGTATAAGCTGTGACTATACAGGATGTCATAGTGTAGGCTGTCCTGGTGCCCCCTTGCAGTCAGGTGTGGCACTGTGGATGAGTCCTGTGTGGATTCCTGTTCACCTGGAGTATAAACAAGTCCAAGCAGGCCTTCAGGTATCTAAGAGAGCCCCCTTTTCAAGGTCTCAGTTAGTAGCAGAAAAGACCAACACAAAGCATAAGCAAAACATTTGTCTCAGCATATTAGAGGAGACACAGCATCAGTCTAAGTTTATCTGTACCACATGAGTGGACTGCTCACCTCTGCCCAGGCCCGTTACCAGCATACTTCATCTCGTATACAGACATCAGAGCTCAATGTCCAGGTTCCATAACCTCTGTATCAAGGACATTTAGGAATTGTAAACCTCCCTCCATATGTTGAGTTGGGCATTCTTCCACCACACAAGTTATTGTCTCTGACTCTGCCCAACAGTCAACCTGGAGAGGAAACCAGGCCAATCCAGTGCTTAGTTGTGGAACTCTGGACAAGCCAGAGAGTAACCTGTTGAGCCTTTCCAGAATCTACGATCAAGTGGACAAGCAGCCAGGCACAGTGATGGATTCCTGATTTTAATCAGAGCGATAGACACCCTTTCCTACCAACGTTTCCACTCTGTAAGAACGTAGTTTCCCACTCCCTGCAAGGCAAAGTACCAGCAGTGCTCTTGTCCAGGTATGCATGAGCTGCCTTATTAAAGAGGTGTCAAAAGATCAGCCAGGATGTCACATCCCAGTCTGTGGGAGTAGAATTTCTTCCCAGAATTTGAGCAGACCTTCATGTTGGTATTGTGTATTGTTTCCTATCTGAAGACTGAGCATCAGTCATCTGGAGATGTAATAGATTGGTTTAATCTGTTCGGACTCTCCAGGCAGACTTAACAGTAATGGCATCACACTGAATTTCATGTGGAGCTATGTACGGTAACACATACAAACTGGAGGTTCAAGCAGTCACTAATAATACAAGTGATCAAATTCAGCTCTGTGTTGACAAGCTGAGTGTAGTGACTGTGCCCCTAGACCTCAGAATTGTATTCAGTTGGAGCAAATGCCCAGGCCAGTACAGATATATGAAGGACTGAAGGGTCTGCTCCCCTTGAGGTTCCTGATAGTTTTTGAAAGAGCTCTCCATTTTCAGATATTCCAAGTGAGGCCAATGTGTCAGGCTATGGTTGAGTTTTACGCACAATTATATGACGACAATTGGTTGGAATGGCAGTAAGTAACCTTTCATATAAATCATTTCCAGTGTCAGCAATACAGATGTCATTAGCATACAACTTTCTTGAAACACAGGCCGAAAAGTATGTCTATATATATTGAACAAAAACTGACCCTTGTGGAAGGCCATTACAGAACGGTTTAAGGCAACTGATTTTCTCCCCATCTTACAGGATAAAGCTTCAGTTACTAATTATTTTTCGGATGAACTGCACTATTGGCCTACTGCAAATAACTTGCAACAGTTTGCCACATAGTGTTGTAGGCTGCCATAAGGCCAATAAGGACCACACCAACTTTCTTTCCTGGCCCTCAAATGCATTTTCTATGTCTTGCATCAGACAGAATACATGATTTTGGGTGCACTGTCCCCTTCTGAATCCAGCCTGAATGCAAGCCATCCAAGAATTTACTACCTCATTAATCCACATCAGAATGAGTCTCTCCATCAGCTTATAGATAACACACAACAGAGAAATTGGTCAGTAGCTCTTTGGGTCTTTCAATGGTTTCCATGGATTGGGATCAGCTAAGACCTGCACCAGAGTTTTGGGGTGCTTGAAGCAGCCAGATTTTTGGTGATTTGCCCAAAATGAGAGATGAACCCATAGTGGATATTATCTAGACCAGGAGCCTTGTTAAGTTGCAATTAATGGACAACCACGTTGAGCACTTGATCAGTAAAAGGAGCATAAAAGAGCATAAAGGAGCACCCTTAGAGCCTGCCATCTCTCAGCAACCACTATTTTCATTGCATAGCTGAAACTTTATCTTGGTTAGAAACTCTGCCATTGGCCACCTGATGAGATGAAGTTTCTGTGATTCGATATTCCCTCTTATTCAGACTAGAATTTCCACTCCGTCTTATAATAGTTTGCCAGGCTTTGTGACTAGAAGGCATGAAGTTCAATTTTCTTTACATTGCTCATGCCTGGTTCAATGTAGAAGGTAAAAAAGAACTCTACTTTTGTCAAACACCTCATGTTCATCCTTAGCATATTTAAATTCCTGATATACTGTGATTGTATCAGATGACCACCCAGGACTGAATTGCTGATGAAATCCCTGATATCTGTGCAGAGACCAGAACTTTATTACAGAACTGCTGGTAGACAGCATTTATATTGTTCAGAATATCTGGTTCTGAGTCCTACCCACAAGAAACTCCAACTTGGATTGGAACAGATCCCACCTTGCCTTCTGGAAATTCTACTGGGGTTTCTGGAGATTACATGTAGTTGGAATTTGCATGCCTGTTGCAACCAAGCATGGCTGATGCTGGGCTCAAGGAAACATATCAAGCAGTTTATACTCTCTGACCACCAGTGGGTGTTGTCCAGTTTTATAAACAGCAAGATCAGGAGAAGAGCCCAAGGTCCATCCTTTGCCATAGAAAGTGGGATGCTACTTAGGGTCACACAGAAGCTGCAGAATGCCAATGCTCATTCTTCTTGCCTTACTCCACCCATGCCATCATCAGGATATCCCCAGTGGGAGTGGTGTGAATTAAAACTGCTGTGGTAACCTAAAGGTCCCAAGAAGATAGGTAAGTCAGGAGCTGGCTAGTTGGCAGGTGGAGGTTTGCAGACATTGATAAAAGTCAGGTCCCTCAGTTTTATAGGCATCATTTGATAACATATTTTGTACCTGATGATGACACTGAAATGCCTTCCCTGATGTAGGATGACATCCTATATTACCTGTGATGAGGGTAAAACACAACAGCAAAGCCAGGGATTGAAAGTTGAATGTCAATAGTAGCATGTGTTTCTTAAAGCAAGATGACGTGCTTTCTGTTCTATGGCCAGCTAGAAGAGCATCTCTCTCTTGGCTGCTGCAATGCCCTCTATATTAAGGCACAGCATCTTGAGAACTGACCCCAGAGCTAAGGTTTGTAATGCTGGCCATAACAGGGGCCTCATAAGACAATGACTTCTTCGCTTTTTACCAGAATTTGAGGTCTGATTTTGCATTTAATCTATGTTAGCTTTTCTTTTGCTGCTGATAGGGTGAAAGGAACATGTCACATGAAGGAAATAGACTTGTTTCTCTCGACTCAGTTCTCTCAGCTCAGGTCCTCCCTTTTCTGGAGTCTAAGGTCTTGACATCCCTTGGGGAGAATCTTTTCCTGGAACCAGGAGTCTCTGGAGATCTGTCAACTACAGCTCTTCTCTGGGGCAGGTCATAGATCCTAACAGGCTGGGCTTCTTACCACTGTTTGGGAGTGCTCTTCACTGGGACCAGGCCTTTCTGGTGGTCTGCCAACTTTAGCTTTCTCCTTCGGGATGTCCTCTCTTTGGGAGTGTACCAGCTAAGCTCCGTTCCCCAGTGAGATTTCCTAGAAGCTCTCTGTTCCTAGGAGAGCACTTTTTCACTGTGAGAGCCTTCTTTCTAGAGACTATGAGAATACCGAGCCTAATTAAACTCAGGTACCCTTTTTATTAGGTCCAGGTGCTCCTTTATCAATTACCCTTTAAGTAGCAGTCAGTTATCCTCAGTGAGCCTTCAGAAGGCAGTTACATACAAACTGGGCCCTGATTCCCCTTAAAGGGCCAATTGCCCTGTGTTACAGGGGTTTTGCTGGCATGTGGTGGTTAGGAGTGTGATTTTTTAAAACATTCCTAACCAATACAACAATGCTGGCTAACCTCTGTAGCGTAGACCTGGCCTCAGTCTCTCTCATGTTTACATTACTTCGCCCAGCGTTTAAAAAAATAGTTCATCTTTCTTGTCCCTTATCAAAATATTGTGGAATAGACTTATCAATCTTCATTACCTTACACAATACACTGAAGAATATTCATTACTTGGTTCCTTTGCATTAATAATATCTTTAATATTTAATTAGCACTCCAAGATCTACAGTGTTACTTGGAGACTAATGAAGAGCACAGAGCAATCTTAAAACCCTGGCAATGTGAAACATATACTTTAATGGCTTCTATAGGATGAGGCTTTAAATCAGATTTGTAGTTAAGCTTCACATTTTAATGTGAAAACAGGTTGCTTCCTTGTTTTATTTTCTGGGAATATATCACAGGAGCATGAACATAGAATGTTAGCAGCATTGCTTGCAATGAAAGTCATCTCAGAGACCTCAAATGTAATTGCTTCGGTGATTTCAGCCCCTCGTAGATAATATAGTATGAATTTTATAATCACAAAGTAACAAATTTGGCTTTTTTTTTTTTTAAGATTAGTTATAATTTGTCTTCAAGAGTGCTTCATGATCAAGTCAGGTTAGAAACAGAAATACTATCTACCATAAATGGAGTATGAAACCTTAGAAGGTCAGAATTGAGGTCATGAACAGTGTAATATGGACTTGAGCCCACAGAGCAGCTGCTCTGCACTGTATTTAGCCTGTGAATAAAGAAGGGGCTTTTGTGAATTATTATAAGACACTTCTCTTCCACCACCTATACTTAAACATACCATATATGTATCAGTCTACAGTGCAGAGATTTGCCTTATAGTCATCCCCTTTTCAGAGATCAAGCCTTATCAAATGCAAACAGCATACACATTTCAAATACTACATTTCTTTGGGGAAATTGTTTCTATTTATGGTTCATACATTAGCAAATACATTTACTTTCATGGCTTTAATCAACTTCAGTCATGTCGCATGTTGCCATGAAATTCTGGTATACAAAAAGGAGCCAGCGATAGACCAGATTCCGGAGAACTGGACAAGGACTCTAGGGAAACAAGCATGATTATTTAAGGAGCTAATTCAATAAGAAATCAATGAGCAGATGGGGAAAAAAACACACCACACCACACCCAGTTTGAGTCAGCTATCCACAAGCTCTGCTACAATGAATCTCAGGGAGAAAATGGAAAAGATACATTCCCCAAATGAACATGGAGGACTACACAGATTTAACCCATTAAACAGAACAATGAAAGAGATCTAATTCCATTATTTGGAGACCGTTGAGTGTATTTTACCTTAGGGAAATGTACTTCTACTCATTTCCAGTAACTCTATCGTCCATTTCAGCCTCTATGCTTGAAAATTAACAGCAGTTAACAGGACTATTGCCTGTACTTGTGGCACTGTCTGTTTAGGATTAGGCCATTAAATATTGATGGAGATAATTCTTCCTGCACTTGAACAGCAGAAAGATAGAACGGAAAGTAGTTTAACTGGCATTTGTCTTTATGCTTGGTAAACAGAGGGCTGGATTTGAAAGCACTGAACATCCAGTATTACCATCCACACAATTCACATTCCAAAGCATCATTGATCAGAAAATTCAGTTTGATAAAATGCTGTAGCAAATGCTAAATCATCAGTGATTCAAGTATATTGCAGCAATAATGTTTAATTCTAATAACCAAATGTAATTGTGCAATATACACATGAAAATAATATATTTAATTGCCCTTTTGATCATCATTTTTCCTGTTTAAAGTCTCATTGTTAACAAAGAACTAATTTTAATTTTTTGTTCATGTGTTACTAATGACAACATAGGTGATTAAAATTGGAATAATTAAATCTAATTCTATTTTCATCATTGTTCACTATATGGTTTATTTTCAAATTTCACTCAGCTTGAGTAAGATTTTCAAAGCAAGATAAACACTGAAGGAAAAAAATAGCTTTTGATTTGCCTTGCTTGTGTTTCATTCATTTGATTTTTTCATCCTATTTTGCATTTGGTTTTGGATCAGAAAATTCTTGAAGAACTCCATCCATACAATATACAACATCAAAGATAAATACTTAGCTAACATCCCATTACCAGGATTACCTCAGAGTCCTTCAGTTTAGAACTGAATCAATATATTCTGTTTCAGATATGAGGACACAATCCTAACCTATCTAGGTATTTCTATAGTCCCCACTACCAGTATCTGATAACCTACTTCACTGAATATTGTCTTGAAACCAATATCCGTTCATTCTATGTGCAGTCCTCACTTGGAGTAGTTGGGACATGCATGCTGAAGTGGATTCATTCATGAAAGAACTGCCTGTTCAACAGTTCAATACAACATGTCTCTTTAAGTGAAGTGTACAGCAGATTCTTGAGAGAAGGCTGTCCTAATTAGGTGACAGTCAAGGTGCATTAAGGAAATGAGGGGGCTGAATTTCTGTTTGCTGCAAGTGACTATACTTGACATTCTAAGTGGATTGTTCTTCTTAAATGGTGAGTAATGCATAAAAAACCCATTCTATTCATTAATCTAAACTACCTTTGGCTTGATAAATGACTTCTAACCATTGTGCACGACTCTTTGGCAGGACTATCCTTAACTGAACGTGAACAAAGTGTCTGGAAATCATATCAAATTAAAAAATGTGACAGGGTTGTTAATGCAAAGACTCATGCACCGGCTCTGAATCCGTGTCCATATATCAAAGACCTCTGTGACACCGTCTGCCACTTGATCTGGACACAGGAAATGGAGAATTCCAGGCAGATGAGATCTGAAATCGAAGCTCCAAAAACCTCACTTGTGCAAGTGATTAGGGGCAGCTGTTTCGCTTCACATTTTGTAGCACTTGAACTCTTCAATCTGCTACATTTTTACAGGACTGCTTATGCGGAGGGTTAAAAAAAGGTATTCTGCCCTGGCTAGACAGCAGATGTGGGGGTTAAGAAAATGTCTGCATTAAAAGAAAACTGAGAGAAGAATATTTCACAAATAGAGAGACAAAAGGAAGAAATTAAAGCTATATTGTCAGAATATGCCTGTTTATTTTTAATCAAATGAAAGGTTTATTTTTTACAGTGATTTACTGAATGTAATTACAGCAAAGATACACACTTAAAAATCATCTTCCCATTTTTTGACCTTGTCCCCCAGCGGCGCATATAGGTTTATACATCTCCAAGGCCAAATCTAGCATCTCAGTTGCAATTAGCACATGGCTGTAGTTTAAAAACTAAACACTGCACTGCATTTTTCAGTCAGTGTGAAAACCCTTTGGGCTCAGAAGTGCCGTATGTGAAAAACCTTGGATCGCCTAGATGTAACAATTAGAAAAAGGAGAAGGCATGGCTCCAACAATATTTTCACAAAACTCTCTCTCTCTGCTCTTTATTTTCTTAGCTTTGGGTCTGCATAGTACTAGGACCACAGAATGATGGGGTTTTGCTCAGAAAACCTCTCCCATAGACCAATGAAAGCATCTTATTTCACAATTTTACTCAGATGGGTGTTTAGTGCCTGATCCTGCATCACCGTAGCCAATGACTTTTTCCATTGCCTTTAATAAGAGCAGGATCAGGGTTTTAGGTGCTAACTTATTACTGACACTAAAAAGAAAACTGAGGCAGTTCAAGGGTGTTTTTTTGTTGATAAGTATTAAAAGAGAGGGTGACAGATATAAAAGGTGGGGGGCAGCAGATGTGAGGCAGCACAGATTATGAGTTACAAGAAGAATGCATATCACTAGAATTTTTTTTTCTAATCAGTTCATCCAGCTTGGTTCACCTTTCCTAAACAGCTCAGCTGATCAATCTAACACCAGCAGCAAGATACATAAATAAAAAACACCTTGATTTCTTTTCTTGACTTTTCATGGCTCATCAGTGCTGTTTTAGTAGAAACACAAAACAAATCAATCAGCTAAGGAAAAACGTTCAGCTTATTACTGTTGTGAGATACAAAGAAAAATCTATGGTCTGATCAAGCTTAATAGCCTAAGCTTTTGGAGCCGCTCAAGGTGTGGGGAACTGTGGGTGCTGGCCCTGTGACAAGCAGAACTATTCAAGGGAAAGGTCAACTTTTCACAGCAAAAAAAAAAAAAAAAAAAATCTAGCTCTGTCAAAAAGAAATGTTCAACTGTCCAGAGGTTGGAGAAATTATTCAGCAAGTATTCTGCTGCCTTGGAAGGCACATTAGGAGTTAAAAATCTAACCTTTTGTCTTCACTGTCAAACAAAAAAAAAGTGTGTTTTTCCCCACTGGGTTAGCTATCCCACTGTGAAATCCTAGTGGAGACAAGGCACTGTGGTTTTTACCATGAGGTAGCTAGGTTAGGTGACCCATGAGCAAAGGCATAGTGCTTACTTCGTTTAGCTACCATGCAATAAAAGCTATGATAGCAAATGTGTGTGTTAGGTTTTCCAGCTGTAAACCTTCCTTCCCCCCACCCCACTTTTTTCCAGCCTAGGGTTCACTACATCAGGCAATAAAGCCAAATCTCTTACTTTTGGATTATTCCTAATAAAACATTTGCCTCTGCTCTGTGTTCCTAGACCCCTGTTTCCATCACAAGATGACATGGTGTCAGAACTGACTGAAACCCACTTCCAGAGATGAGAGACAACATAAAAGGAAAGGAATAAGAGTGTCTGAGTGAGTGAGAGAAGAAACTCCGGCCTTGTGAGGAAAAAAAAGAGGGTTTGTTTACCTAAACTCCAATCACGCTGGGAGTTCTGCTGCTGGAGCGTAACTGAGAAATGCAGGAGAAAGAACAGCTAAAGCTCTGAGTAGAATTGCCACAGCAGGAAGAGCCCCCACTTCAGGACAAGCAGTGTTGTCAATTATCATGATCGTATTGTGAATCTTGCAATATTTGGTGCTTTTTTGAAAGCTCCAGTTTCTGGAATCAATCATCACAGAATCTCAGCTCTCACTAAAAAAAATAAATAAGTGTCTAGCTATTATGGCTTCAGAGAAAAGCTTGCAAACGTGAACCCCTAAATGTTCTAACACTAGAAGGCAAATAAAAAGAACTGCAAATTTATTATATTTTTTTTAAATCTCATGAGTTTTAAGCCAATCTCCTGATTTTTGGGAGCCTAACATGATTTTTGAATGCATGGGGTTGGCAATACAGGAGTTGGAAAGGATAGGGCAGAGAAAAATAAACTTAATTAAGAGGCATCTCTCGAGGAAAACTGGGCTGTAAGCCAAAATCAAAGAAGCTGCAGTGAAGAGCTTCAGGTCCCATAAAAACAGAAAGGGAGGCCCATTGAGAGAGAAAGAGAGAAAGAAAGAAAGAAAAAGAATTCAAGCTGTTTTATAGGCTAAGAAGAAACAAACAATACCATAAAACTGAATTTGTAAAGAAAAACAAGTAGAGCCAGTTGGAAATTTTTCAGAATGCAGGTTTGTCGAACTTGAAATTTCTCAAGAAAGTGAGTTGGGTTCGATGAACTTTCAACAAATCACAGACACAGTTCCAGCAAAATACTGCCAGCTTGCCTGGTGGGCTGCTGGGTATTCCCATCATACATTCTACAGGACTCAAGCCTTATAGGGTTTGCGACTCCGGAGCAATTTCCTCTTGGAAACACCAAGTTTTTGAAACGTTATTTTTCTTTATTTATTTGTGGATCATGAGAAATTTGGAAAAATTTCATTCTGATTTGGAACAAACCAGATTTTCCAATGCCAGAATTTCTCATGAACCAGAAATCCCTAGTTTCAGACAGCTCTAAAAATAAATTAATTTACAAGGGCAAGGGAGCTAATATTTCCCACAATCCCACAGAAGGGCCAAAATGGATGAAATTTTGAGCAGTTTTGTGTTGCATTAAAATTTGTGAATAGGAATGAAGATTAACAAGTAAATGTCTTCATATACTGTACATCGGGGTAGTCAATGTTTTTGTCAAGGTCTACATTTCTTGGTCAAGGTATAGTCAAGGTCTAGACTCCAGACAAAATAAAATAATGATAATAAGTAAATAAATAAAAAGATTTTGGGGTCTGTTCAAAAGCACCTGGCAGTGTGGATTTGGCCTGCAATCTACCTACTGACTACCCTTGCTGTACACCATGGCAGATGAGGCATGTGCCAGATTGATGGCACGCGATCTAACTCGAGATGAGAAGGATATATATAAAACAATGGACACTGAGGAACCCACACAGAATAAAAAGGGATAATACAAGTATGCAGATTTCATCATAATGAGGTTAAAAAACTCAAAAGAGAATAGGCTGACCAGATAGCAAGTATCAAAAATCGGGACAGGAGGTGGGGGGTAATAGGTGCCTATGTGAGAAAAAGACCCCAAAATCAGGACTGTCCCTGTAAAATCGGGACATCTGGTCACCCTAAAAGAGAAAAACAAATCAGCAACTTAGAGCAACTCAATCAGAAGGTTTAAGGAACATGCAATACAGAATGGAAAACTATGTGTAGAGGACACGGTAAATCTTTTATTCTGTTAGCTTTTACCTGACATGCAGGAGAGAGAGCCTGCCCAATGGGTGGATGGGGGAGTTTGTGGAGGCAGAAGATTGACTCAGGTGGCATCGTTGGGTTTTGGGAAATTAAAACAAATAGAAAAAAGGTCCTGTTGAGTTTAGGGAGGCAGAAGGGGTATCACTGGGTTTTAGACAGTAGTGTTGTGAGAACTGGGGATGTAGAAGAGGCACATGCTGGCTCAGAGGGATAAAAAGGGGGGACGAGGAACTTGGGAACGCAATGTTTAGGGAAAACATTGGGTTTCTGGATTGGTGTTTTGAGGTAGCAGAAAGTGGGGCCTGCTAGGTTGTAGGGGTAGGGAAGATGTGTGTGCGGCTAGGTCTACACCATGACTTAGAGGTGTGATTCCCCTGCTCGTGAATGCATCCTTGCAGTAACTTGAGGAGAGTTAGACCTCGCAGAAATAATAGCATAGTTGCAGTAACATTGGCAGTGGCAGCCGAGGCATGGCTGAGCCATGCAGGGTACATACCCACAATTTTCTGGTGGGTTTGTACTCAGCATGGCTCAACCATTCCTCTTCTGCTGCTGCCTCTGCACAGCTACACTGCTAATTATACTTGTGCTAGCTCCCCAGCTGCTGTGAGTAGTATGTGTATACAAGCAGGAAAAGAATCACCCCCCTACTTTGTAGTGCAGACAGGAGAACTGGGGAGGAAGAAGGAAGAGGCCACTGAATTGGGTGGGCAAGTCAGGGGAACTACTTGCTTGGGAGGGCTGGTCTTGCTTGTGAAGAGTGGAACAGAGGGTCTGCTGTATTGGAAGTGCCAGAGGAGCAGAAGCTTTCTGGTCTGAATTAGGACTTAGTTGAGGTTGAAGGGCTGGCCCCTAGCAGTCAAGGTCTAGGTCGACTTTCTGCACTGCAAAATAGGCAGCAGAAGCTTAGGGAGCAGGTGTCTCTGTTGCTGGGTGGGGGTATTGTGGGAGAGCACCAGCTGTGGCTCAGCTTAGCCTAGCAGCACCAGGAGCCAGCAGCCCCACCCACTGTATGTTCTGGTACTGATCTAAAGTCAGCAAATACCCAGTTTTATCAAGCCTAAGACCTGAGAATGGGCTCCCAAAATTGGGAGAGTTCTGTTAAACTCACATGGTCTCTTCCAGAGCTTTTTAAAAGAGCTATAATGAGCTCTTTGGAGCTACTCAATGAATCTCATGATGGATCCAATAATACAGTAACAGATGGTCTGTCTGCTTTGGTCAAGGAAATACTAAATAGTGACTCATTGAACTTCTCATCGAACTTACAAAGAAGCCAGGAAGAGAATTGGATATTCAACACCGCTGTAGTCAATGTCAAGATTTGTTGGATAAAATCATGTTGAATTTTATTTTCCAGAGACGGTCTGTAACTCCTAATATTGACCAGGAAGTGTCATTTTAACACTGCTACTTGTTTTTGTTCCCAGCGAAATTTCACCAGACAGATTAATGAGAAAACACTAAAGGGCATTGTTATGGTGCATCCACCCAGGTTTCCTTCCTGGTCTCTCTGAGTGCACCCCCCTTCAGGTCTTTTGCCTTTCCCCTCTCCTCGAGTAGAATCACATGGTCCTCCTTCTCTTATACCAGGACCTAGGCTACAGCACCCTGTGTCCACCGTTCTTACCCTACAGGTCCTACTGGGTTCAACACTTGCAGTTCTTCTCTTTGGGGCACTAAGACCAGTTGTATACAGTTATCAGGCAGCCTTCAAAAACCAAAGTTTTATTTATTCAGGGTTTTCAAACTTCATTGCACCATGACATGCACAAAAAATCCTGCAGCCCTGGGGGGAAGAGGGGAAGGGCAAAGTGCGGGAGGCTGTAACCTGAGCCCTACCGCCCAGAGCTGAAGCTGAAGCCTGTGTCTCACCACCCAGGCCTGAAGCCCCAGGCCCCAGGACTTTGGCTTCAGCCTCGGGGCCCAGCAAGTCTAACGCCAGCCCTGGCAACCCCATTAAAACAGGCTCACGACCCACTTTGGGGTCCCAACCACAGTTTGAGAACCGCTGGTTTATTTTAATAGTAGGAACAAAGCATTTAGAGAAAAGGATTTTAAAACAGTCTACACACATCTATCTTAACTGGAGTTTTACCATTCCTGATTGTAAGCTAGGCAAGTCTACCTTCTTCAGACATCTGATTGGGTACATGTATTTCAGTCTGGTTCCTCCAAAAAACTCCCTCTTCTCCTGAGAGAGTAGTTTTATTTATTTATTTTTTAAAAAAGCCAGAATTTTCTGTGTTCCTGGGCTTTGGCCCTTGTGGTAAAAGCTAGTCTCGTAGATTGGCTGGGGAGGAGGTAAAATCTTCAAAGCTAAGAGTTTGGACATTGTTTTTTTACCATTAAGGACCAAATTATTAAAGGTATTTCAGTGCCTAACTCCTAGTAAAATCAATAGGAGTTAGATGCTTAAATAGCTTTTAAAATCTGGGCCTAAGTGTCTACCATGGAGTAGCTTTGTCTTGAACTACTCTTTGCCCTTCCTGCTTGTTTTTCCTTACAGCTCTTTTATTGAACCAATATATTCATACAATAAACATCCCAATAACCAGGTCAATATACAAAGTGGTTCCACTTTTATCACAGGCATACGAAACAACATCCTACATAAAACTATTTAAAGTTATCAGAGATTCATAAAGGGGGCTCCTTTGAAGCAGAAGACCCTACAGAGATATCAGGAGGCCAAATAGATTATTTAAGACAAAAGTGAAGCTGCATGTCTGACCACAGAGGAGCTGATATGTCTCGAGAAGTTACCTTGTAGTATTTCAATTATTTGATACATAACTTTCTTTTCTAGGGAATTGAATGTAATGGTAAGAAAGAGGACTCATTTTTCCAAAGACCAGGAAGAAGATTGGTGTAAAAAGAGAGAAGAGAGAGACCACCTGAGGGGGAAAAGGAGGAAGAGATAAGAGGGAATAATCAGTCAATAAGAGGGAAAAGCCCACTGTTCTTCCCATTTAATTGTAATTCTCATCCCTCCCCTATCTTTTTCATCACATATCTTCTTCTTTTTTCCCTGCTTCCTTTCTTCCCCTTTCAATCCATCTGCCCTGTTCCTTTCTCATTTCATGTTTGTTCCCTCCTCCCTTATGAATTACTTTTCTCCCTTTCTCCTGTTTGCTTCTCTCTCATTTTGTCATTTTACAAGTGTTGTTTCTTCTTCTCTCTCTTTAGTGCTCTCCTTGTTTCTGTTCCATCTTTACTTCCTTTGGCCTCCTTTATCTCTACTTTTCTCTAGGAGTGTAAAAAAACCCACATACATTTTCTCATTTCTTCCTTTATTCCTCCTTGCTTCTTCCCTCATCCTTTTTTCCCTCTCCTCTTCCCCCACCAAAACTTAGGCAGAAGATCAAACTCTTCAAACTCAGCAACACAAATTAAAGATTTGATGGAACTCAAATGTAATTAATAAAATACTTTTGGATTAGCCACAGTTACTAACAGTTTTTAATAGCTGACAATCAGTAGTTTCTAATAGGAGAACAAGAGATTTGGGGGCATAAGTGGACAAAGTGGGTGAAGCAATTAAACTGACAATTCCTTGTTACAAACCGGTCCAACCCACCACCCTTTTTCTGGATATTCTGAATTTATCCTGGTTTAAATGGTATGCAAAAGTTTAAAGAACTGGGCTAAACACATTTATTGTAAAATATGGTTCATCTGAGATGCAAATTACTTGAATTTGTATTTTTTCTCAATAAATATCCTCTCATTTTACTTTCAGTCACTGAAAGGTGGAAATGAGAACTACATTTAATGATTAGAGCATCAGTACTATTTCATAAAGCTTGTTTTCAAAGATGCAATCATCCAGATGTTGCTGCCTTCAGTAACATTGTAATACTATGCATGTTCACACTTTGGTGTGCACTAAAAGCACAGTTTATAAATGTATGAGATGCATAACTATGTCCGCTTTGAAATATCATTCTAAAATATATTAATTATCTCCAATAATCACATTTTCTAACCTTTTAATTGACTGGTATTTAGTGTTTAGCTATTTAAGAAGTGATCATAGCTAATCATCCACTGAAGTTAATTATTTGTAGATAGAGCTGGTCAGTAAAAGTATGCCTTTTCTGTGTTCAGAACGTGGCGCTGTTCCAATTTCGTAATGGGCTACATTTAGAATGGTAACTCTGGTAGAATATTGATACTTCTAGCATGTGTATTACAACAGAATGAGTCATATGACAACACCTCTGATTAGGGTATGTGATGAACTGACCTGACTAAGGGCTATATCCTGAGCTGGTGTAAATCAGCACAGCTCTATTGATGTCAGTATAGTTGCTCTGATTTATACCAGCTAAGCAGTGGGACCTAAGCAGGGCAAACAAAACAAACACTTACTGATTTGCAAATACTGGATCATTCAGGATGAATACTGTCACTATAAAACATGTTTTTTTAAAAACAAGTAATTTGGAGCAAATTCTCCTTTGAGTTACACTGGTATATATCTGGAGTAACTTCTCTAAAGGTAATGGTGTTACACCAAATTTACTTTGGTGTAAGGCTCAGATCACAATTTGGTCCTTACATAGAATGACCAGTAGTCCAAGATGTCCTGAAAAGATAGTTTCATTAGTGTTATGTTGTAAGACTTTTTTAAAGAAAAAAAACCCTTAAATTGGTTATCTCAAATAGTATCTCCAATTACCACTAATGACATGATAGATTAGGAATTGCACTAGTACATAATTTCCTAAGTACTCTGAAGTGCATCTATATTTTTAATTTTTGTTTCCTATTGGGCACGTGCAGGCTATAAATGTCAGCCCTTTAATAATGTCTCATACACAGAGTAGAACACAAAATTTCAAGGCTAGCACACACACACACACACACACACACACACACAAAGCCAGCAGATGGAATCTGAGCACATAAGAATGACTAGGTCTCACAACAACCATTGGAGAAGAATATACACTGATTTTCTATACATTGAACAGCTACTAAATCCAGGATACAGCTCTGTAATGAAAATCTTTTTCAAGGCAGTTTTAGCCTATTGCTGTGAGATAAAAGTTGAGCAGGATATAGCAGACGCCTCTGTGCAACTGATATTCTTTTCATGACCACCTGATGCCAAACTTTCATTCACCAGCTAGAACTGAGTAAAGTAATTCATAATTCCTTATTCAGTGGCCATACCAGAGCAATTTTTGAGTGATCCATCCCCTCTCATCTACTTCCAGCTTCTGGCAGTTAGAGTCTTAGCCAGGAATACAACCCCAGGCTATCTTGGCTAATAGCCATTTATGGACCTATCTTCAATGAACTTATATAATTCCTTTTTGAACCCTGTTATAGTCTTGGCCTTCACAACATCCTCTGGCAAGGAGTTCCACAGGTTGACTGTGTGTTGTGTAAAAAAATACTTCCTTTTGTTTGTTTTAAATCTGCTGCCTATTAATTTCATTGAGTGATCTCTAGTTCTTGTGTAATGTGAAGGAGTAAATAACACTTCCTTATTTACTTTCTCCACACCACTCATGATTTTATAGACTTCTACCATATCCCCACCCTTAGTTGTCTCTTTTCCAGGCTGAACAGTCCCAGTGTTTTCAATCTTGTCTCACATTAATTGCAGTGTAGACATATGTGAGTTCATCATTAACATCCCACGGACTCAAAGTTTCTCTCTCTTTTTTCACATACTTTCACCTCTTTACCACTATGAACTTACACTATAATTATTTGTGCACCATCTCGCTTGGTGCTGTGTTTACAAATGATGGCCCCAATCCTGCAAACTGATCTGCATGAGTGGATTCCTGGAAGTCCCACTGACTTCAGCAGGAGTCCACATAGATCTCCATCCATGCAGATCAGCACACAGAATCAAGGAGTATATGGGAATATCTAATTCATTTCTTTATGGGCCTCAAATGCACCTAATAAAGCCAGCAAAAATTTGTGGTTCCCATAATCTACCACAAGAAACTAATATCTGCTGTCTTAGAGCAGCAGCAAAGGAAAAAAGAACTAGTGGTATATTAAACAATGCATAAATGCACAGAAATCAGGAAATTGGATTGTAAACTCTTTAGGGCATGGACTGCATTTTACTGTGTGTTTGTAGAGTGCCTAGAACAATGGGACACTGACCCTGAATGGAATATGTGAGCACAAGTGAAATATAAATGATAACGACAGCATCCAATTTATAATAAAACAAAAAGGTCTTTGTATGTGAAAATGGATGCACCTGAAAGTGGATGTACCTGAAAACTTTTGCCATTACAATTATGAATTTGCACTATAATTTGTTTGTTTTTTATCATCTGTTAGACAGAGAATATCTACCACTAAGTTGTTTTCTATTCAAATGAATTCCAATTATCTGATTATTGGATCTTATCAGAATCTTTGAAAATCGAACTTTTGAGCATCTTCATATTATGCCTTGTTTTTTCTCCTGGTATATATTACACTTCCTATTGCCAATTACCAAGTACCTTGCAACACTTTAATGGATATTAATTTTTAGATAAATGATAGCTTTTCACCTATTGTACTGTTTTTGATATAGAAATAGATATCTGATAATCTTTTATTGTATGTATACACTGAACAGACTTCATTGTTTTTAAATATCTCTATAATATAAATTTAAAGTAATTAAAACCATATTATAAAAATCTGATGAAGTATCCAACACCAATTCAGGAGAAGTAAATGATTTCTCCTCATTTGAGCAACTTTCCTGTCCAAAATTATATGAAAAACCACAAGACTGAGAAAATCAAAACTAACTTGGAAAGTTTCAGAGAGGAATATCGTATCTAACGGAAATTTCAGAGGAAATTTAGGTAGGCAGAATGTGATTATATACATTGAAATTTGTCTAAGAGACTACGGCTAAAGTGCTAACTATTTTGCATAGTGCCACAGCATCTTTAATCACCACATGTGGTCAGGACCTCAGTTTTAACTGAAGTGTTATCTTAAAATGAATCCTCAAGCAGCTTAGTGCCCACTAATGCAATGCTTGAGCTCCAGTCCAATACTCTGAGGGAAGAATCCCATCTATAAGATCACCAGAACATCATTCAATAGCACTTGTATTTTCCTTAGAAGTTCCTAGCCCTATCCAACTACTGATGAGGACCAACCTTGCTGAATATGTTATATCTATCAGGATCACAACTTAAGGTGCTTGATCTATGCAAGCAGATTAATGTCCAACTAACGGGGTATGGGAGGAGCCTCATATTTTGAAGTTCTCTGCATGTATTTTTGACTCAGGGATGTGAGTGCTACTTGGGCTTAATTGGTATTCTCCCATTGGAAATAATACGTTGAGGTCCTGATTACAGAAAATCCAAAGAGGGGTTCAGATGTACCTTTTAAAATGAACCAAAATATGGCCATTGGGAGATGACTTGCAATTTATTCTTCTACCTCTATGCAAAGAACAAACATATACCACCCTTACTATTGTTAATTGGAGTTACCTATGTAAATTCTCTAATAATGAGTGGACAAAGAGATCCCTTGTCCTCCTTCAAGGAATACATATCAGTGGGTATTTTACTCAGCTGCCTATTCTGTCTTGGTAATATTCCATAGTTCATGCTTGGAGGAAACTACAGAAAACATTTCTAAGGAGCTGAAGTTTTAAGCTTTAAAAACAGTAGTCATGGCATTCAAGAAAGTTAATAGCAGGATATAATAATTAGGCTAGGCATATCTTCCACTGAATCTCATGTAGCAAGAGCACAGACTCAAGACATCAGGAGAGGCAAATAAAAAGCACATTGATATTAGCTTAAAAATTAAAATAGTAGAATTTTATATGGACCGTTACTTTGTAGCTGAGATATTATTTTCAATTTACAGTGAAAAGTGGAGGCCAGATCCTGAAATCAGTGGTTTTGCCTGAGAAAGGACTGACGTGTCAGTTTGTAAAGTTATTATGGAATATGATTATTTCCACTATGTTCAGACTCGTAAAGTGAGGCTCTCTCCAGTTAGCTGATTCAACAGAAACAATCCAGTAAAGTATATGCTATATTAGTTAAAGGTTTACCAAGTGAGTTCCCATGGTTTCCTTTTCCCTCACTGAATGCATTCACATGGACTAGAAAGGAACTGTGAAGTGGAATGCATCCGGGGTTAGGCCTCAGGATGTATTATTTGAGGCATATCAGGTTGTCTGGTCTACTGCATTTACATGGGAAACTTTTAAAGTTCCTTTCCCTTGTGCCAATTCCAAAGCAAAAGTTCACGTTAAATGAAATCATTTTTGGATTTGTATTAATTTTGGAAGCAATCTTAGTAGACTATAGCTGTGTTCACACAATGTGTGTTGGAGACGAAAGGGGACTCAGGATGGCAGACCTAGGTTTTTTAAATGTCATGTTTCAGATGGGATGTTTATTGTTTTCCCCCAGTGTGACTGCATTTCAACAGAATTATATCGTAAACACGTATAACCTTCCTGCCTAGTGTAAATATTGTACTCCTGCCTTCAATTCCAGATTTCTGGTAAATAAATGATATTATGGGGTGGCAATGCTACAACCAGAAAAATATAGTCAGATCTTCTGATCCGCAAAATGAAGCATTCAGAGAAGATGCTGGTGTTTTTCCTGGTACTGTTCCTTGGAAGTCTTGGTGATGAGGGTTATATTTCATTCAAAGAACTTCAAGGGCAGCTTTGTTGGTTTATTAAAACTGATGTGGTACCAGATCATAAAGGTAATTTGACTGATTTGGTAATGTTCTGATTAATGCACTAGCATGAACAGAAAACACAGATTAACCATAATATGAATTGTAACACAACTAATTCCTGACTGTAACTCTAACAGTTGAGTCACATGCCGTTTCAATTATTTTACATGTTTGGCAGCCATTCTTCCCCAATGGAACAATAAGCATTAACTCAATAATCTGAAAGAAGCTTATAAAAACATAGTTGACATAACTTATTCTCTATTAAGAAATATGTTTACAGTAAAATGCCAGTTTTGTTTTTAACCACACTTGCATGTACATTTGAAAAGAAAGATCCTGATCTGAATGCCTTGAAAATACCTTCCGATTTGTCATGCTCCTCTAATATGTCAAATCATTGCGAGCTCAATAAATTAATGTTATTGCAAAGTGAATGCATGAAACATAATGGGCAGTGGGAGTTAATGAGAAAGAACTGTGCTTGAATTAAATAGAGCTTTAAGTTAGAAACACTTAACAGCAGAACAACAAAAGTGCTTACAAGAATAATCAACTCCAAATAATGCTTTCAATCCATAGATCTCAAAGCACTTTACAGAAAAAGGTAAGTAGCCTGATCCCCATTTTACTGATGGACAAACTAAGGCTGAGAAATTAAGTGATTTGACCAAATCCACAAAAGGAGTCAGTGTCAGAGACAGGATTAAAACTCAGAAATTCCTGACTCCCATTTCTGTGCTTAGACCCTAATTTTCATTCTGTTCCCTCTATGGAAGGTAAGAAAAAACTGGGGAGGTGGCATATTTTCATGAGTTTTCTGCATTCACATTTTAACCCAATTGCACTGAGAGATACCAAACTTGCTATACTATTGCACTCACCATGCTGAACACATTAAATCATCCCATGACAAGTTATTAAACGATAGACAAACCTAGAATCTGGACAATTAGTTCAATTCCATTACTCTGCCTGGATGAAAAAGTTGTATGATCACCAGAAACGTATTCAGGTTTTACAGTTAAAGGTGATTTCAGAAGGAGAAAGAGTTTTTGGGGGTGGCTCCCTGTGCTCAGCCTTCTTGTGAAGGAACTTTCTGTCATACAGTGGGATTGCAGCTTCTTGGAAAGGCTAGCCATTTATCACAATCCCAAATGAAAGCATTCCTTGGACACAAATGTCTTTTTCTTCCTTTGTGTAATTACTGAGGGGAAAAGTGAGAAGGAAATGTCAAAACAGTGAAACAGTGGTGTATAGAGAGCAGTCACTTTGGAGCTCAAGCAGCTTTTGTGAGGATCTGGGCGATTTGTCAAACGATTGTGGCATAAGTCAAGCCCTGGGGTTGAAAGGGCTTGACCTAAGGAGTGCTGAAATCAGACAGTATAAGCACGGGGAATGCTAGGAGTTTCAGCTGTAGTGGAGATGAACAATGATGAGTGCTGGACATCACAAAACCTCATCTGCATAATTCAGGTAAGTAATTTTATTGGAACTGACAAGTATGTGACAGGCAGAGAAAGAGAAGGGAACATGCTCTTGCTGGGAACCTTTAAAGCTCTTCAGTTAGGTATGTGAAAATAAATGACAGCCAATCTCTTTACTAAAAAACCCTGTAAACAATGCCATTTTACACAGGGCTCACCCATGACCCTTTCATAGATCAGGCTATCCACTTTCAGGCCAGGCCACAAAAGTATCACACACAATGAAGTGAATTCATATTATGCAATACGAACTTTACTTTCCATAATTACTTTGTATTTAGTTGCTACTCAGTTTGGCAGGTACACTGCCACAGACAGGTTAGAGCTTAGAGTGGTCTAGTACAGAGCTTATTTATTAACCACAATGGTCTATGTGAAGGTATTTCACCAGACGGATTGCATTGTTTTTCCTTTACAGTTTTGGTTTGCATGGGTCATACTGAAACTACAAATCTCAAGCTAAAAGGTCATAAGGTGACAAGACAACTCAACTTCTTTAAGACCTGTTGATGCGATTGAAGTGACCAAGGCTTTCAAGATCCTTCATTGACCTATTTTTAAAAAAAATATATATATATTTTTATTTTATCCTCTTGCCTGCATTTTAAGTCTTCTTTAGGTAGTCAACAGTACATTTCAACAGTGCAGCTCTTAAGAAAAATATACAATAGAGGCTTTTGAAAAGAAGATGCTTAACAGTGGCTTCTGATGACAAAAAAGGAGTATGCCATTTTTCTGATTGAAAACTACTAGACAAATGTAACCTGGATACAAGTATAACTCTTACAAGGAGTAGTTGAAAAACAAATCTAGCATTTGTGTGAAATAGTTACAGCTATCCATCAAAAGAAATAGGCAATGGCCACTATATCAGTCGGTAGTTTTCCTTTTTTGAATAATTGAATTTTTGAGAGTCATTCCTTAATCTAAGCACTGAATTTCCTATATAAAATAGCAGTTGATATCTATATAAAGAGGCTTTCTTGCCAGATCCAGACCTCTAAGCCTGACAACAAGATAATTTATTGTGCAGACGGCTGAAGGATAGGAAAAAACCCTCAAAATATAGAATAGCACAGTCTGACTGTGATTTGCAAGAGAAGAAATACAACTATAAAGCTTTTCAAACAAGTACAAATATCAAAACCACTTTGTCAAACATGAGTCACAAAATCCCTAAGCATTTCTGTATTACAGATACACAGCGGTTCTGCTTTCTATCTGCAGTGTATGGAGCACATGCATATTTGGACCAAACTGGATGATTTTACCTAATGAGAAGCATTTAAGGGTTCTGGCTGGATCAAATGTGGATCTCAGTATTATAAACAGTCCAATGCATAATTCACAAGGCTTAATGAATATTCCAATTCATGACAGCCAACTGGCTCCATAGGTCACACCTCCCAGTCTCATATAAATAAAGAATGAGATACTGGAAAGCATACCAGCTGAACCCAACTGAGTGCCAAAAACATGCATATTAATGAGGCACAATAAAAGATATACTTGACTGTCAGGAAGTGCCTGTGTTGTTTTCTAGTGGAGAGAAAGTTTGCAGTGTACCATTAAGTATACCGTACCGAGGAGCAGAAATTGAATTATATTCATAACATTTTAAATCCCATCTCATCATAATCCAGCATCCATAATCACTCCCATCACAACAGTGAAACAGTCTGGAGACATTCACACCCTCTGCACCCATGTTCCTTTGCAAGTCCCAACTTGGTAACTAAGGAGAGGAAGTGCTTCAACAGTGCTGTTCTTTTATGTGTTCTGTTTAGACCTTGGAACAGGATGAATGGTAGCTTAGATGAATGTATTTGTGCCATTTTTCTTGGCCCCAGACTATGTTTCCTCACTACCATGACATCTGAACAGAAGGAGAAAACATCTCCCTTTTGTGGCAGGCTAATTTAATTTGTACCTTCCACCTAGGGGTAAATATGTTTGTCTGTCTGTCTAAGCTCTCTTTGCCCACTTTCTTTTCTCACGGGAAACCCTGCTGAGTCAAAAGCAGGATATTGCTTAGTGCTCTAACTTTATTTTAAAGTAATTTAATTTTAAGCATACTCACACCCACCCTAAAGTGAAGCAACTGTAGAAGCTCCCTTGGGAGAGCCTTAATGACTTTTGCATGTCTCTTGTGTCACAGACGTCAAGGGCTTGTTGTTAGGGAGGTATTTGTCTTTTGGAATAAATGGTTTAAAACAAGATCTCTCTTTTGCAGTATTCTTAGCGTAAGATGTGTGTTTCTTTTTTTCAAAAATCCCACAGCTTTGCACATTGACCTACCACCTTTAACCACCCAGCATTATAAACCATTGACCTTTGCTCTTAGTTGATCTGGTATTATTTGAGATTTGACCTTATTTTGTCTGGAAATTCAGTCAAAAGATTTAAAATAAACAACTAACATTTATTTATGAAAAAAACAGAAGTGAAATATGCCTCCAACAGCCCAAAATTCATATTGTTCATCTGATTTATGCACAGCTTTTTTAAAATCAGCAAATATATTAAACTTTAGGGCATTATTTGAGTTAATGAAAAAAAAAACTCTCTCTCAATTAATAAGGAATTTAAGATGGAGGTGGAGGGGTGGGAATGAAACTTAAATCCAAATTAAACTCATTTACAACACTTTTTGTTTATGCTAACACCACAAGTGTTTCCAAATGGTCTTACCATTAGATATCAAGATTTAAATGAAAATCTAAACAGCTCATTCAAGAAGCTGCATAGTAAGCAATTTCTTGCACATTATTCTAGTTTTTTTAACTCTTTCAGTGTTATTCCCCAATAAATGTTTGCCTATCACAGTTTTGTAATACTCTCAAACGAAGATCATATAATACTTTTAAAATAATAAACTATAGTAAGTAGTAAGTATTGCTATTACTGTTTCTATTCATGGTTATGAGTTATTCATTTTTGCAGAAACATTTCACGAACACGTATTCAAAATAATTCGCATCCTGCGTTCTGATAGCACATAGGCATTTATCTACAGATAGTCAGAAAGTTAGACACACATGGGGAGGGAATTTTTAAGATTAATCATAATAATATTAATAATTATAATATTGTTGTTTTGCTGGGGAAACTTGTTTCATTTTGTTTCTCGCTCATGCTCATTATAAATGAACCATACGATTTAGAGAAAGGAGACTCCTCTCAGAGCCAAAAATATGATGTAAATGATGTTATGTCCGTAGCAACAATAACCAAAGATTCTTGGGTTGTGCTACAATGCTAGCAAAAGGAACAAATCCAGTTTCTTCCCTACCCCCCACAGCTACACAAAACCATAAATACTTCAAAAATGTTTCCCTTCGACTGCCTGGAGCACCAAGCAGTGGAGATCACATTCATGGGGATATCACACTTCTGTGGACATTGCATACGTATGTCAGGATTGGATAGTGGGAGTGATGTAGCTGGATGTGGCACACTGGCCTGTATATAGCACAGATTTGAAAAGCCTCAAAGCTAAAGGGGGGAGCAGCACACTGCTATTCCTCCCCACATTCTGCACTAGATGTTCTAGGTCCTACTTGGGGGTGTTTGGTGGGGATGCTTCTGTTGTCTTCAATCTCCATGTACTTCCTGAATTGCCTTGTACTTGTGCTTTGCTCACCCATCCAGGATTTAGTCCTAAGTGACACTAATTGCCCAGGCTTGTACTTTCCACCAACTGTGAACTGCACAATGTCAACACAATAAATAATTATAATATGAGGCATTTATTTAAAAAGATAGATCTAAGTATGGCCAAACAACATATCCAAATTAAATCTGGCCTATGTACTATATTACAAAAAATATGTTCGGCTGTAGTGAGATGGGGGAGGAGGCAAAAAGAATCCCTGACATGTTTCTCAGTGTTCTAGCCATGGGCCTCTTGTAGTCACAGTGCTTCAAACAACTTCCCTCAAGATTTGAAACTTTCACTTTAAAATCGAAACTTAACTCTTAAGACATTGCCTTTGACAAGAGTGCAAAACCTAGTTAGTAGGATTCCTTACGGATTTGCTTTGCCGCCAGGTAAATTCACTGTCTTTCCAGGTCATAAATTGATCACAAAATGCATGGCAGCAAGGAGAGAGTTCTCTTTAGGCCTGTAAAAAGGTATTTCCAACATCATTGCTAAACTGTATAAATCAAGGCCATCCACCAGTCCATTAGAATCTAGGCTCTTAAGGCCTATATGGACAAAGGGCTTAGTTGTTTATGTAGCAACAACATCTGCTTACACTCAGCCTCATTGTCAAAGAGTGGTGGGTTAAAAGCACAGGATCTTTATTCTGTCCATTTCACGCTGTATTATGTTTCATGCGGGAATATCCAGTCTCTAAGGCTTGATCAGTGCTTTAATCTGGTGGACTTTAAAGACTTAGCTGCTTGTAGTGAGAATCAGATCATCACCACCATTGCAGTCAGGGGACCACAACCAGGCTAATTTTGCTGGACAGTTTGAAAAATTTCATTTGGTCTCCAGACACCTTTGTAAAGTATTAGCTTTCCTCTGTTGCTCTGAAGCTAAAGCTCCTATGTAAACATTTCTCCAGTTCAGTTTAACATACAATATAGTGTTTGGACTGGAATTCCTCTAATATTACACGTGCACAACAAAAGTCTATTCGTTCCAAACCGACAGCAAAAAATATAAAGAATCCAAGCTCTTCTTCAGATCTGATTTTTAATACTACACTAAAATAAAATGTTTCTGAGCTTTGCATACTGTCAGGAGATAGCTTTCTGCAGCCCACACTCATTAAGAGAGTCTGAAAAGACAAAGTCTTTTTTGCAGTCAGTTTTTAACCAGAAATGTTTCTAACAGAAAACATACAAAGGAAGTGAAAATTGTCCTGTAAATATGTAATTGTGCTGCTTTCTCCCATCTGTTCCTTCGCCCCCACCCCAAGAAACAAAAAGCTTTGATGCAGTATAAATTTAAACAGTCAAGACAAATTTCTCCTCCCTGATCCATGTTATGGAGCAGTTATTGATAACCCAGTTCTCTGCTGCATATTCCATCATTGCTTTGCATGTACAAGCTCCATTGACGTTGATGGGAGTTACTTGTGTCAAATATGCCATAGAGATCTGTCCTGTTGATATAAGTGCAGATCAGAAAGAAGAAATTTGCCCTCAGGCTGTATGCTATTTTAATTGCACTATACCAATTAACTGTACATCACTTTACCACAATATCACATACCGCATTATAGCAATATGGCTTGCTATACAATACTTTGATACCTGTGCTACTGAATGCAAGAGCTAACAACATTCAGTATCATGGGACAAAGGTTTAAGAACTCCCAGTTGATTTATAAAAAGGAGTACTTGTGGCACCTTAGAGACTAACCAATTTATTTGAGCATAAGCTTTCGTGTGGTTAGTCTCTAAGGTGCCACAAGTACTCCTTTTCTTTTTGCGAATACAGACTAACACGGCTGTTACTCTGAAACAGTTGATTTCTGTATTTTAAAATATACATGTGACAATGTATCCTCATCTCTTTAGGCACAATAAAAAAAACCACAACAGTAGTTAATGACACTTACCAGTAGGAAGCTGTAGCAAGCTGCTGACTGTTACAAAATGGCCACTGAAGGGCTACAGGTGCCTCCTCTGCCAAATTCAAAGGACCATCCCTTAGAAAGGCATGCTGGGAAAAAGCCTATGACAGGGCAAGCCTATCTTATGGAGGGCTAGTAGGGAACCTATCATTCACAAATGAAGTTGCTCCAGGGGAGAGGAGTTGCTTCTGTGTGTTGTATACCACCACTGTATCACATAGAGATATCAGTTATCTGTCATTTATTTGTCAAATAGACTAATACTGCTTGAAGAGTGTGTAAAGAGAGATTGATAGACTCATAGATATTGGCACCTATACACTTATAGTTATTGACAGAGCTTAACTCTTTTCAAGAACCTTTTAACTAATATTGGCATTCTGTTTTACACATTGACACTCCACCTGATGTACTGGAGAAGGCTTTCATACTTCATGTGTTTAACCAAGGTTTATTGTCATCAGTGTTTAATGTAGTTTACTACAATCATGTTTTTATTTTAAGGCTGCTTGCTTATATATGAATCAACAATCTAATATCCCTTATGAGAATGTGTAATCACAGTGGAACGGTAATCGCATGTGAATGCTGATAAGAGAGTTATATTGTATGTTTTAATCATGTATATTAAGATCCATGGGGGTTCCCTTTCTGTCTTCAGTAAGAAAAACTTCTAACAAAGTCAACAAACCCAAAGTATAACCAAGTTATAACTATAACTAAGGCCACTTTCGAGAGTGGGGTTTTTAGTCACTTCCTTATTTTACACACACTACACCTGAATTTAGTATATGATGCTTTCCATGATAATTAAGTTCCTGAATTTTTAAAAGGTTGATAGAGTAGTAAAACAGAGTTGGCAAGGGGCACTACACAGTCCTTACCCAGGACAAGAACAAATCAGTCACTGGAAAGGCTGCCTCAGGGAAGGAAATTGAGATGCTTTGCATCATCAATCTCCACATGCCATTGGGATGAATGAGTAGCATTGTATCATCACCAGGGGCACCAGTGAGGAACAGAATACCGGGAAGCAAGATTAAAGGAAGAGTGGAACAAATGGACAAATTCATGAAAGGAATAATGGGTAGTGTTTCATTTGTAGAATATTAAGGAGTTACTGATAGAGTATTTGGAGTTACTTCTTCTCTTCACCTAGAGAGAATCCCAGTTCTAGCACAATCACTCAATGTCTTTATAGGAATGGATGACTTGCCTAATAAGAGGGTCATATTCACATTTGAAGGGTATGCAATATGGATGATATTCATACTTCTGAATCTGAATCCTAATCACATCTGTGCACCACTCATCTCATAGGCCTTCTCTCCTACTTCTTACTGCTCCTCAGTGTGGTTTTCCTGGTCCCTCCAGGGGACTGGACTGGATGTGTGGATCTGCATTCTCTTTTCCTTGAGGCTATGGGATGCAGCTGCTGGAGTAATTATTTCCCCTCCTCTTGTGTCTCCCTTCTCCAAATTTTTAACAAATAGAATTAAGCTAAGGAGAAAGGCAGGAGCATATAGCATCTTTGAGATTTGCTTCTCAAATCTTTGAGATTTGCTTCTCACTGGTCTACAAGGAATAATCATGTACACCCAACTTTTCTCCATTGAATCACTGTGCTCAATTCACCACAGTTGGTGGATAGTAGTGATGGAAAGTATCTCTCTTTACACAGGTAGGGGCTGCTGTGGCCCAGCAGATTCATTTATAGGCAATTGCAGGTGATGTATGCCCTGTCACCCTCCCTCAGGGTCTCTGCCAGGTGAAAGGACTATTAACTTAAAGACTAGACTGCATAGGTCTCTGCCAGGGGAAGCTGTTCAAGGCTGAACGTGTGCAAAATGACTGTATAACCCAGATTTGTAAATGGTCACTAACAGCAGAAATGTGCATATTTATTTGATGTAGTATTTAAGTCACAGTACTTCCAAGGCACCATTTCTGTCTCTCTCTGCTCCGTCCTCCTCGCCCCTCTTATTTATTCTTCCCAGCTTACGTCTTTTAATGAGCCACAACTCTTGATCCTTCTGCTTCAAGACCCTTCTTTTTTTTCTCTGATAGCCAGTTTGGGACACAACTTTCCTTGGTTGTATCCCTCAGCTGTGCTTGGCCTTCTCTGTCTTTGAGTTCCCCCTCTTTATTATATGGCCCTCATTTCTTTTTTCCTCTGATGAACTGTTTCTCCCCCTAGTTTTCATAGCCAACTATGAAAATCATTTCCTCATAGGAACATGCTATGAGGAAATGATTTTGACAATGGTTTCAGGTGATACAGTTTTGCATGTCACTGCCAGCCAGTGTGAATGGAGTGCAACATTTTTAATGATAGTTTTTGGAAATAATTCTGGAGATTAGCTAACCATTGTCAGGATTAGTTTTTGAAAATGATTTCGTAACAGAACCCATTTGGTGGAGCAGACAGGACTCATTCTTCATTGCTCTCTCTCTCTCTGTATTCCAAAGCCTCTCAGCTGTCTCTGTCAGCATCTTGGATCATATGTATTTCCCTTTCAGTTCTGATCCTGTTGCCCTTTGCACTTTCCAGGGTCCTGCACCACACATACACACACACACACCTGATTAAGTGGAAAAAGTGACATCCTCAGTTCTCCGTCTCTAATGGTAGTGGGCCATGGAAGTTACACTTAAGCTCCACTTATGATTTCATGGGCCATGCAGGTGGGACTCAGAGGCTACAAAACCAGGCCAGATGAAAGTAAGAAATCATCCCAGCCTGCATGGGGATTACAGACAAATGTGAGATGGCAAAGCAGAGATGTGCCCAGTGCCAGGTGGGAAAAAAGCTAGAAGTATTCTCCCAGGTGTTATTTTACATAGGGCCCAAAACACCCCAACCCCTGTATAATTTTCTTCTACTGGCACCAATATATTTTACTTGTAGCTGGAGGTATTTGAAGAACTAGTCAAGATGTTTTCTGACTATTTATCAAAGGTGTAATCTCACATACTGCATGGTGCTTAAAATTCACTGTGCTAGAGGCAATACAGCAGATAAGGTGTTAACATACATGTCACTGCAAGCTGGAGTGCTTCAACTGCTTCAGCACCAAACAAGAAGCCTTTCAACTAGCAAGATGTATTAACCAGGGCTGTATGCTTTAGAGTGCATAGGGTATGGGAAAAAAAATAGAGAACTCAGTCCAACCTTTTAGAACCAAGGTGTAGAACTGGCTCCTCAGAAGCCTCTCCTCTCGCTACCAGGTAGTCATTATTATAGCATTCTTGTGCTTGCCTTTCGCTGCTGAATCCCGTGTTCAGTCTCCAGTCCCACTGCAGGCTGGTCTACTCCTAAAACTTAGGTCAACTTAGCAGGGGTGAAAGTAACTTAACGGACTTACTGGTATGCAGGGCAGCCGGGATCCTGGGCAAGGTGCGGGGGCGGCTCTGGGCCCCTGGAAAGGGTGGGGCCCCGGGCAGAAAGGGCGGAGCTGGTGCCAGACTCCCCCAGGGCTCTGGTGGCAATGTAAAGGTCCCAACCTCAGCCTGAACCCCAGGCTTGGTTCCTGGCCATGGCTCTGTTCCTCACCCCACTCCTGGCCTCAGACCCACCCCTAGCTGTGGCCCCAGCCTTGGCCCCCTTACCCCTGTCCACATCCCTCCTCCCCCGGGAGCCACGGTCCCACTCCTGGCCCCGGCTCCCAGGGGGGCACGACCATGAAAAGTTTGGGGACCACTGCTCTGCACTGGTTTACAGATATGCCTCTATTTGTTAAGAGCCATATTCAAAACCCATTCAAGGGAATGGTATGACTCTCAGTGATTTCTGTGGGATTTGGGTCAGGGCCCAAAGTGGGCACGATTTTGTTTCGCTCTCGGCTACATTGTTTTAGATTTCCAGTATGAAACACCCCATAATTTCATCTTCACCCACAGAAGTGCATATAGTCACAAAAGGTGCACATTTTCATTCAGAGTAGTCTTGCCCCTTTATCTTGAGACACAACAGCCAAATCATAATCCAAGTGAGATGAGAAGCAGTAATAATTTTGTGAGCAAGTCACCATCAAAATCTTGCATATATTTTAGTGTTAACATATGGCTGTTCGTTTCCTTTCTGAACTGTATGACAGCGTTGTTTGTTTTGTGCATGGTAAATATTGTATATAGCACAAATCACAATGAAATTACTGTGAAGTCACTTGATCATTTAATTATAGTTACATAATAACTCCATGGCTATTTAAGCCCTTCAGATTGCATTAATTATACTTGGAGTTAATTATTCCCATCCACTGTCACGGATGTATGTCATACAGTTTGGTAAAAACAAGATATATTTTTTAGAAACTTGCAGTGACTGAAGTGAGAGGTTTGAAAATGGCATGGCCATTTCAGCCTTAATTATATCATTTGGCACTGTGAATGCTATAATTTATTTAGCCTAATGTAACATAATGCAGTTATGTTATTCTCAATGAAGCGGTCATGCATTACAATTTGTAGTTTACGTATACATATAGGTATGGATGAGAATTTAATTTTCAAATACATAAATATCAATTCCATAAAAATGCAGTCACAATACAGAGTCACCGTACAACACCATTCTTAGTGTTCAAAAACTAAACTTCAATATCTATCTGGTCACCAGGAGCTGTTTCTTGAGTTTCTGAGGTCCAAATCCTTTCTCTGTGCTCAGGCTTTGCATAGGATTCTCCATGAGAAATTAGGGGACAGGTACTTAGATATTTTCCGACACAGATAGAACATGTAGAGTTATTCACAGAGGAAGGATGGGCTTCCATTTAAATGTATTTCCGAGATCTAGGTTAATTTCCAGCTGTATCACAGGCTTCCTGTGCCACAAGCTTCTTGGTTTTTACCTCTATGTGCTACTATGATACAAATAAAAAAACCCCACAATTCTGGTTTCTCTTCAGCCCAGAATGCCACACACTAGTGTGTGAACATCTGGGTCTTTTAGAAGTAGCCAAGTTTAAATTTGGTTGTCTTTGAAATAAGTCTTCCATTTGCAGATCTTATGTTCGATTATCATTTAATTACAGTTTAAAAACACATAAAGAGGTGTGGCAAATTGCCAGCACGATTATGATGGGTCCTAAGCTTCCTCTTCTTGTGGGGGGGTGGGGCTTCAGGGCACAGTTTCCTGCCCCTGAACTAGGGTATCTACAGTCCCACTAGAAATCCAGAGAAGAGTAGTGGAGAGGGAGGGACCCAGGCCTGCCCTCTACTCTGGGTCCAAGCCCAGGGGCCCTAGGGATAGTGGCAAATCACTTGAACTAGTGCTTCCTTCCCCTGGGCTACTTCCCTCTCCTGCTCTTCAGCTTGTGGGGCTTCCTGCCCTCTCTCTGCACAAGCCGGGTGTCTCTTTACCTAGGGTCTTGGTCTTCTAGCCAGCCACAGCACTTCTCCAAACTCTCCCCTACTTCTACATCTACTTTTCCAAGCTGCTCTCTGTTCTAACTCCTTTTTCTAGCTGATTGAAGCAGGGGGTTTTTATCAGGTGACTGGTTTCAGGTGCTCTAATTGGCTTCAGGTACTTTTAATTAATCTATAGCAATCTTTCTTTCCCTCTACAGGGAATAAGGCTTCTTCCTCCTGGGCTTACATATCTCTCCTATATCACTCTCCTGCTGTCTTCTGGCCATGCTGTATCACAGAGGTATAGCACTAAGTTCTGCACTGACATGCTTCCAAAGCAACTTCATTATTTTCAGTGGAACTGCATGGGGGATCACTCAGAGCAGAATTTAGCCAATAACGTGTAGTACATTGAAATATATTCAAAGCCTAATATCCTATGTGGTGGATTAAACTGAAAATATGCAGCAGGAATACCACTCACAGGTATTATTTTCCCCCTCCATCCTGTCCTGCGCGGTGCAATTGGTATTGTATTTATTCTGGAATTAAATCCAATGTATTTTATGCTGTGACCATATTCTCATGTTATGGCAGCTGGATAGGAGAAAGCTGCTGCTTTTCTCACCCAGGAAGGTATGTTGAGTTTCCATGTGTTTTGGTGTCTAGGAAACAGTAGAGGCTTTTATATAGGGGCATAAGAATATAAGAATGGCCATAATGGGTCAGACCAAAGGTCCATCCAGCCCAGTATCCTGTCTGCCAACAGTGGCCAATGCCAGGTGCCCCAGAGGGAGTGAACCTAACAGGTAATGATCAAGTGATATCTCTCCTGCCATCCATCTCCACCCTCTGACAAACAGAGGCTAGGGACACCATTCCTTACCCATCCTGGCTAATAGCCATTAATGGACTTAACCTCCATGAATTTATCTAGTTCTCTTTTAAACCCTGTTATAGTCCTAGCCTTCACAACATCCTCAGCCAAGGAGTTCCACAGGTTGACTGGGTGCTGTGTGAAGAACTTCCTTTTATTTGTTTTAAACTTGCTGCCCATTAATTTCATTTGGTGGGCCCTAGTTCTTATATTATAGGAACAAGTACATAACTTTTCCTTATTCACTTTCTCCACACCACTCATGATTTTATATACCTCTATCATATCCCCCCTTAGTCTTCTCTTTTCCAAGATAAAAAGTCCTAGCCTCTTTAATCTCTCCTCATATGGGACCGATTCCAAACCCCTAATCATTTTAGTTGTCCTTCGCTGAACCTTTTCTAATATCTTTTTTGAGATGAGGAGATGCATCTTCTTTTTTTCTCCCCTTTTAGGATAGAGGCTAGAAATTATTTTAAATTTGGAGGTGGGAAAGAGATTGAATATCTCATTCCCTTCTGCAGCAAACCTTGACAGCAACTAACTCCCCTTGACATGTAACCCTATTCAATATCTTCCACTGAATTCAATAAAAATGTAGAAGTGCTTTCACTTGAATTTTCTGGTAAATCAATTGCAGTGAAAACGTTACAAGTGCTGACTTTTAAACTACCATTGTTAGGCTTCAGAGTGAACACATGCTAGAAACAAATAAGGCAACTTCCACTCATTAGTCATGGGAATGTTTGGCATACTGGCATGGTCATGGATTCACTGGCCCCACACCTCCTGACTTTCACACCAAACCAATGCCCAATAAGGACCCTCACCCTGACCTTTCCCTTCAGGAGTTGCACACTCCCTGTCTTCTCTTGCAACAGTTTGACTGTGGCCAGGCTCTCCCATGCCCATGGGGCTGGGGACAGGATTGGCTCCTTAATGAAAAGCAGTGATATAAGAAATTTCAATAATTTGGTTTTTTTAAAGTCTTCAAGCATCTATTTAGCCATTTCCTGAATTTAGCCTCAAGGAGTCCTAAGAACAGTATTGTTTCAGCTGTAATATTGCTACAAAATGATTTTCTTGAGAAATAATAGCCCTGTTCATTCTTGATATGTTGGGAAATTCAGTTTCCAAGTGTTGTGTTCAGCTGCCTGACTACATTTAAGGAGACACACCACACTTCTGGTGTTCTGAACATTATGCCAAACATAACTGTCAATATCGGTAAGGGTAATGGTAAAGGCGTTTGTTTCTGGAACTCTGGCTGCTTTCTCTCAGTACATTTTGTCTGTGAATTGTCTTCCCAATTAGGTATGCCACTATCATTTAGGATGTTTCCTGATTACTTACTATTAGTTTTCTCAAGAAGCAGTATTTTAGAACAGAAAACTCAATAGGTCTTTCCCATGAAGTCAAAGAAACCAAACTAATTAATGAGCGAAGTTGTTACATGTTGTGTCCCTGCTTACTGGGCTCTTTTTGAATCAAAGCATTAAGAATTGATACTGAGGTACATGACTAACAGCTTTACTGAACGTGTCTCCACTGCACAAGTATCTGTATAGCACTGATTAAACCCCCAAACTGCTGTGCCAGCATGCCCTGCACTCAATGTAAAACCAAAAGTGGTTTTTTTGGGGTTGCATTTTCAGGTGTTCCAAATTCCTACTCTGGAATCTGGAAGATAAATTCCCAGAACATGATTCTTATAGGTTTACAAAGGGCAATGCCAAAAGGCACAATTGTGATCATCTAATCTTACCTCCTGTAGAACACAGGACATAGAACTTCCCCAAAATAATTCCTAGAGCTGATCTCTTAGAAAAACAGCCAATCTTGATTTAATAATTGCTAGTGATGGAGAATCCACCATGACCTTTGGTAAACTTTTCCATTTGTCAGTTACCCTCAATGTTAAAAATTCACACTTTATTTCCAGTCTGATTTTGGCTAGCATCAACTTCCAGCCATCGGATCATGTTATACCTTTCTCTCTAGATTAAGAGCCCATTATCAAATACTTGTTCCCCATGTAGATACTTTCAGATTATAATCAAGTCACCCATTAACTTTCTCTTTGGTATACTAAATAGATTCAGTTCCTTGAATCTATCACTATAAGGCATGTTTTCTAATCCTTTCATCATTTTCAGGGCTCTTCTCTGAACCCTCTCCAATTTATGAACATCATTCTGGACACCAGACCCAGATGCAGTATTCCATCAACATTAGCACCAGTGCCAAATACAGAGATAAAATAACATCTGTACTCCTACTAGAGATTCCCCTGTTTATGTGTACAGGGATCACATTACCCTTTTGACCAGTGTCATATTAGGAACTTATGTTCAGCTTATTCTCCACCATGGTCCCCAAATCTTTTTGAGTCACTACTTTCCAGGATACAGTCCTCCATCCTTTAAGTATGGCCTATATTCTTTGTTACTAGATGTATACATTTATAGTTAGCCATATTAAAATAGTTTATCAAGTGATCCGTTCCGTATCAGTGACCTGTTCTCTTCATTATTTACCACTCCCCAATTTTTAGGTCAGCTGCAAAGTTTATCGGTAAAGAATTTGTTTTCTACCAGGTCATTAATAAAAATGATAAATAGTGCAGGGCCAAGAGCCACCCTCTTCAGGACCTCACCCAATTGATGATGATTCCTGGTACACAATTACATTTTGAGACCTATCCGTTAACCAGCTTTTAATACATTTAATGTGTGCCATGTTAATTTTATATCATTTTAATCAAAATGGCATGCGGTAACAAGTCGAACACCTTCCCAGAAATATATTATATCAATACTATTACCTTTATCAGCCAAACTTGTAATCTCATTAAAAAAAAAAGATAAAAGTTAGTTTGACAGGATCTAGTTTCCATAAACCCATGCTGATTGGCATTAATTATATTACCCTCCTTTAATTTTTTATTTATTGAGTCCTGTATCATTATCTTGCCAGGGATCCATGTCAGACTGACAGGCCTGTAATTTGCTGGGTCATCCAGTTTACCCTTTTTAAATAGTGGCACAGCATTAGATTTCTTCAAGTCTTCTGGAACTTCCCCAGTGCTCCAGGACTTATTACAAATCAACATTAATGGTCCAGCCAGCTCCTTTAAAACCCTTGGGTGCAAGTTATCTGGACTAGCTGATTTTAAAATGTATAATTTTAGCAGCTACTATTTAATATTCTTTTGAGATACTAATGAAATGGGAAGAATAGTCATTATTATATGGCTACGTCATCTGTTTTTCCCCCCAAATACAGAGCACAAATATTCATTGAACACTGCCTTCTCTACATTATTATTGATAATTCTACCATTTTCATCTTGTAATGGACCAGTACCATTGTTAGGATTCTTTTTGTTCGTAATATACTTAAACATATTTTTAAAACCTTTCTTCTTATCCTTAACTCTGTTGGCCACATATTTCTCCTTGCATCCTTTTCTCCCCTTATCAAATTTCTACAGTTCCTAACTTCTGATTTATATTCATTACTATCAACTTCTCCTTTCTTCCATTTATTACATTTATTTTTTATAGCTGCCTTCAGTTCCTCTCTAAACCAGGCAAGTTTTTTAACCAGTAGGTCCCTCTTCCTTGATTGTGGGGTTGCGCCTTTTTGTGCATCTAGTAAAGTGTTCTTAAACAATTCCCAATTATCATTCACAATTTTTTGACTAAATTCTACCTCCCAACTGATTTGGCTCACAATTTAATTGCTTTCTGCTTTGGCCCTTTCAAAGTACCAAGAACATATATTACTAGCCTGGACATTATTCTGTTTGTACTTTATAAATGTGATCAAATCATGATCACTTGTACCTAAGCTACCATTAATGTTAAGGTCTCTGAGCAGTTCCTTTTTATCTGTCAATATGAGGTCTAATATAGAATTCTCCCATATTGGAAGCAACATTTTTGAGTTAAGAAATTGTCATGTAAACAATTTAGAAATTCCAAGGATGTTTTAGTGCTGGCAACATCTATCACTCAAATTGAAGTCTCCATGACCACAGAGCTCTTTTTGTTACCCATTAAACATAGGTGCATAAAGAGTTGGTCATCCTGTTCCCCAGTGTGATTAAATGGTCTGCAGCAGACATCAATTAATACCCCCATCTTGTTCTTTATCTGTTAGGATATTGATCCATAAGCATTCAAGATCACTTTCTTCTGAGTTATCAGTAACTTGGAAACAGGTAATGCCATTTTTGACATACAGTGCCACTCCCCTCCCCTTTTGCCCACTTAATTCTTCCTAAATTTGTTACAACCGATGATTTTAATATCCCAGTCAGGCAAATCATCTTTCAGTCATAACAACTGGATCAAATGTGTAGTACTAAATTAGCAATTCTAGTTCCTTTTATTTGTTACCCAGACTCCTAGCATTGGCAATTAAAGAATTTGTTTGCTTCATGTCCTTTAGTTTCTGGATTAATCGTGTTCTTACCTTTTCAATTTTGTGTTAAGTGAGTGCTCATATTGTCCATCTCTTTATCCTCTCATTTTTAGTTATTAGTTTAATACCCTTCTGACTACTTTAGCCAGCCTGTCCCTGAGGAGATTGGCTCTCCTTTTACTGAGGTGGATGCCATCCAAACTATACAGACCCCTCTCCCCGTAGAAGGTGGACCAATATTCTACAGAACCAAAACTGTCTGCCCTACACCACATACCTAGCCAGTGGTTCACTTCCAGAATCTTAGGCTTTCCTTCACCCATGGACAGGAAGAATCTCTGAGAAGATCACTTGGATGTTCTTTTCCTCATCACACTTTCTCTTATTTGCAACATATCCTGTGATGCAGTGTCTTTACTACAGATATGACCCATTGCCAATGGATTTTTGTCCGTCAACTTCAGAAGCCTACCCAATCTCAGAATAATGTCTTGTGTGTTGGCTCCAGGAAGGCAGCACACCATCCTGTTCTCCCTTGCAGAATGTTCTTTTGATTCTTCGGATTCCTGAAACCCCAACAAAGATCATCTGTCTTTCTTGGATGGTTGGAGAACTATTTGTGGACAAGCTTTATTTTCTTACAGGTTCGGCCAAGCAGCCATCTATGGGTTTGTCTAAAGTACTTTGCTCTACTTTGTCAAAAGCTTTTGAGATTATTTTCTCTCCCACCGATAGAAGCCATTAACAAGAATAAGTAGCATCAAGTTGTCATGAGACAGAAAACAGAATACACACACTTGGCGCTTTCATTTAGCAGTTTGTAAACAGAGATTAAATTAACAGTGTGTTGTCTACACCTATAAACATTGTTTTAGGCTGTAAGTGGCTTGAAATACATTCTGTGTTTAATGGAAGGTGGAAATGATATTTTTAAAATGTTGTATAGATTAACATATATATTGAGATGAAAATCAACAAATGTAATTGCTATAAAATTGAATTCATTAGTCATTTAATATTGTAGAAGTCGCTTCATGCTTTTCACCATAATGAAAAAATAAGGTATAGACTGTATTTAGAATTAAATGGAGTCAAATAACTTTTTATGTATTTAAAGAATAAATTTTATTTTAGTTTGGCTTTGTTAAAAAATTAGCTGTGAAAAAATTACGTTCACCTCACACAATATTAAACTTATTCTGTATTTTTCAGAAAAGTAGAGGAAACAGGAAATCAACAGTTAGCAACTCATCAAAGTCTGGCAAAAAATATCAGCCTCTGCATAACACAACTTCAGAAATAAATCAGGAATGTTGAGTACCACTACTTTTAAAGAGAATAGCTACCTCTCAAAGATTGAAGTACTGGTGTGTGTGTCTATTGAGAGGCATGGGTGTTGGAGCTTCCTAATAGTGGGGGGGCCAAGCCCCCCCCCGAGGCCCTGACCCCCATGACCACACCCCTGGCTAAGCCAGAAGCCAGAGTGGGGCCAGGGATCCCACCCCATCCCCCGCCAGGGGTTGGTGTGTGGCAGGGGAGGGGCGGCAAAAGCAGAACCTTGCCCATGTCCCTGCCCCCAGGGCTCCCTGCCTGGTCCAGGGCAGGTGAGGTGGAGGGTCTGCCGTGGCTCCCCACAGCTTCCCTTACAGCTCAACCCGACTCCAGCCAGGGGGCAGAGGGGGGCTTGGATCTGCAGCCTGGCCATGGTAAAAGCCATGCTGGCAGCTGTGGGGAGCCACAGTGGACCCTTCATCTGCCCGTGGCGCAGGAGGCCCAAGGAGAGCTGCCCCCAGCCAGTTTCCCTGCCCCCTGGGCACCCTGCTCAGGACAGGTGGAGGCTCCGTGGCTCCCCACAGCTGCCTGTGTGGCTCTTACCATGACCAGGCTGCAGCTCTGATGCCCCCTGGCTGGAGCCAGGTTGGGGACAGAGCCATGTGGGCAGCTGTGGGGAGCTGGCACAGAGTCACGGACCTTCCTCCTCCATTGCCCTGGGCAGGGTGGGGAGTCCAAGGGGCAAGGATATGGGCTGGAGGCTGCTCTTGGCCCCCCCACACTGTGTGTAGCTGGAGAGTCCACACACATTGCTCCCATAACTGCCTGGGCTCCTGTCCCCAGCCGGGTTTAACGCTGGCCTGGCCAGGGAGGTGGGGTCTCGGGGGGAAGAGGCAGGGAAGGGGGCAGGGTCCACTGGCCCCCCCGTTCCTGAGCCACTGTTGAGAAGCTTATACAGTACCTTGTTTATCTGATGTTTGCATATTCCTTTGACTTTATGTAAATAGATGCCATCCATTTTTAGTTTTACCAACTGAGTAACTGTCTCAGGTCCCAACATTTAACTAATTTCTGTGTGTGTGTTTGGGTCAGATTCTCAACTGATGTGAATGAGCATAGTTCCATTGACATGATATATATACACACAAACACAATGAGGAAAGGAACAGCCTTAGCATCAAAACATATTCTGCACCATCCATCAATTATAAGGAACAACAACTGAACAGGAGAGAAAAGATAACATAGAATATTGTGTATTACTTAAAACGATTGAAGAGGAAGGATACAATAAACTGTGTGTTAGGTGCAAAAATGTCAGTGAGCAAATATCTGATACAAATATTGCTTTATAAACATATGCTTTGAAAATATGCAACTGTAGAAAACAGACATTAACATTACTGCTATTTGCAAGTTATACAGTTACCTAGTTTTGGAGGTACAGAAGTTTTCATATAACCCCTATTACCAAAATAGCTCTTAGGGACATGAAAATGATTAGATTTCTTCTAGAAATTCACTAAATGCAGATTCACTTCAAAAATCAAGAATTAAATGGTGCTGATTTGTTGGCAACACTATAGGTATGGTACTGCCAAATCACATACTGTACAGTGAGAGGCTGAACCAAAAGATATAAAGAACAAACTAACAACGCTAGTCACATGCAGCAATTAGCTATGGTAACAGAATTGTTTTTAAACCAGGATTTAGACTTCATTTAAATAAAACTCTCCTCAAATTTACATGTTACAATGCATTCAGCCTGAAATGAAAGTACTTAGTGTGCTGAGTCTCAGTGATTAGACTTTAATTTCAGGCCAGCTTGGAAGGGTTGGAATTTGGGGATAGGAAATGTTCCTTGCTCGCAGAAAACATTTTAATTCTTTAAATAAATAAAGATTCACCCCTACAGCCTCCACCAAAGAATTATTCAATCATTTCTGAAAATGCTCCGTTGTTAAACAGTTCTCTTTAGTCTTAAGCTGAAAACCAGTGTACCTTGATTAAGAAGTGATTAATATTACTTGGTGAGAAGCTAAGCTGTCATATAATAGTCTGGAGGATCCGCCAAAAAGTCAGAAAGATATTACAACACAGCATGAGCTACTCTCTGATCTTCTAAATACCTGGACTGTATTTGCTTCTACAATTTCTGTCTTATCTAACCTTCTTTATATTCACCTGTACGTTTATATTAAAGCCCCAATCAGTAGTATGGCTTCTAACTGGGGATTTCACAGTGTACAGAAATTAACCATACAAAATTTGCACTTTAAAATCCTTCCTGCCAGTGCACTGTATTTCCAAGATAGTAAAGTCCAGAAAAAAATACAAATGCAAAAGCAGCTCTATATTATAACACACACACACACACACATATACACACACATCCCTCTAAATGTCACTGCATGACAGTGATTAATGGACACTGTTAGCAATTATTTATATTACAGTAGCACTTATTGGCCCTGCTGAAATAGAGCATTATTGTGCTAGGCACTGTACAAACATATTTAAATGCCATTTACTGCAACAAGCTATAACAATATAAAAAACCTTGATACCAAAACAACTGCAGCCTGATTTGGAAGGTGCCCTGATTGAACTAAATCATTTAAAAAAACTTAATTTAGTTAAAGTGGTGCAAAAACTGCAGATAGAGAAGCCCTTAATGGAAGACTGTCCCTTCTAATGAAGTGCTTACACTCTAAATAGACAAGACAGTCACAAGGTGAGCAAGGAAACAGAGGTGAAGTTACTTGCCTGAGGTCATATAGGAGGTCAGTGGCAAAATCAGAAATAGAATCCAAGTTTCCTAACTCCCAGGCCTAATCCACTAAACAATACTGTCTTTCATGATTAAGGAGACTAATTATCAATTTAAATTTGGGCATGAATCAGCCTAATTTGTTTTTATTTCAGATCAGATAATCTCTAGTGGAACTGGTGACTACATTCACTGGGATGCATCAAGTATGTTAACACCAAGCCAGCTTGTCAGTAGACATAATGCAGATGTGTGGAGTTGGGCTGGTGTGGTTGTGCTCTCTACAAGGCTAAGGACAATTGCACTCTCTGCATCTGGAGTCAGGGACTGCTCCCTCCATATATTCCTAGGGGCTCAAAGGGGCCAGGAAAAATGCAGGCCCATGACCCCAGCAGTACCTCACAGAATAGGCTGGCTGTGGCCAAAGCATGGTGCACCACACAAGTTCCCACTCATGCTCGTGAATAGGGAAGGGATCGTGGCTCCTGAGCCACAATCTTTCCTGGAGCGTCTTCTGGATCTGTGCAGCTTCTCATCTCCCCAATATAATTTATAAAATATGGCCGCTAAAAATAGTTACTGGGAGTAAACTCCTTATATTGCTGGTCCTGTAAAAATGCATCCTCAGACTTGCTACTGTCTTTCAATAAGAGGTAAGCTCTGTGCTGATCAAATGAAGTACAGGCTTTTCTGTTGAATCTGCCTAAAACATTTGTCTTCTATTCCAGCTGCTAAAGCACACGGTCAATGATCTTGGGAGATGAAGAACATATGCCAGTAACACTTCATTTCAACAAGCTTACTTAGTGTTTCTTACTTTGATCTTTCACTGTACACTTCCTGGAACTGGAGTTAGTTACAAGCTAAAACAAGACCCAGAGCTCCCAAAGATTTAAGGTTTTTTTTTAAAAAATGTTCCATTTGTACCAGATCCCATTACCAGGTATGTCAAATAAACCAGCTGGCCTTCAGTGGGTCTGCCGAAAGTTGAAACAGTTTCAATTCTATTTCACTATGTAGGTTCTTATGTGGACCTCATCACCATCGTATTGAAGCACCTCACAATTGTTCATTGATTTTATCCTCACAACACTTCTGTAAGGTAGGGAAGTACTATCTTCCTTTTATAGATAAGGAACAAAGGCACTTTGGATAGATTGAGTGACTCACTCAAGGTCACAGCAGAAGTCTGTGTCTGTGACAGGAACTGAATCAGGTCCCATGCCCTATTCACTAAACCATTCTTCCTCTCCATCCTTCATAAAACACATGGAATATTTATCAGCCTTAATGCTGTATTTATAACTATGTTCAGTGTCAAAATTTCAGGTAGAGCCAAATTCTCTGTCACCCTCTGTGGATATGCAAGGTCCAAAGTGGAGCACAAATATTACATTTACATTACAGAGGGGATTCTGAAAGTGGAACACACCACAGGAAAAATCCACAACTCCAAGCAAAATTTGAAGTTCTGAAACTTTCTCTGAAGGAATGGTTGGAGTGTAGTAGGTAAGTTAGGGCAGCACAGAAGTGGTGGCCAATGGGTACATGCCCAGTATAGACCCATTGGTTCATAATCCTGTTGGGAGGAGCATTCCCTGAAAACATTTCCTTACCATACACAGTCATTCAGTTATTTCTCAGTGACCATCACCACAGCAGAATAATGACATAAAAATAAAGGATCAACATTGCAGGGTTGTCAGATTGCATGCTCCTTACAACATAGTGCTGCTCTGTCTTGCTAACAAAAGTATTCTTATTCCAAAAAAGCATTGTTAAAATAGAATTAAGGTTCAGATACATATAAATAATTTAAGGGAATAAAACCTTAGTAGAATGCTATTGGGTTTTTTTAGTAAGTTTGTAAAGTGCTGGATGAGTACAAAGTATCAGTAAGGCATGTCAGTGTTAGAAATAGGATTAGAATTCCGTTGTTCTGGGTTCCCAGTCCAGTGGTCATTCCTTGATGATATGAAATTGCTAAGAAAGTGGCATCTTGTCCTCTTCACATTTTTAACTGTCTCAGACTTCCAAATGTATTTGGTGTCTTGATGCTTATAGTCCTTGGAAGTTGAAACGAGTGTTAAACTGTTTTATAACATCTTCAGCATTCTCTAAAATGAACAAACAAAACAAACACATAGTGAATTCTTCTACATATGGTATCCTAAACGTTATTATTGCTATTATTATTTATGTTATAGTAAAACCTAGAAGTTCCAACCAGATCAGTGAATTCCCCAGTTTACCATTAAGACAAGACAACTGAGAGAGAATTCCACAGTGTGAGAAACATCTGTCATGCTCATAGTTTAAGAATTACCAAGCCAATTTCTTTCAAACTTGACTTGTTCCTTAGATCATTTCTGATCTACAAGCCAATTTCTAAGTAAAAGCTTTTCAACAGTTTGACTTGCACATGTTCAAACTTTGTGACTGGAACATTAAAATAATGCATGTTTATCTTTTTTCCCCACCTTTCACCCATCACTTTTTTTTGACTGTGAGCTCAGTGGGATAGGATTCTGAGCCAGATCTTCCAAGGTATTTTGGTGCCTAAAGACGCAGCTAGGCTAGGCACCCTGTGGAATTTTCAAAAGTGCCATGGTGCCTAACACCCTTTAATCTCAATTTATTTAAAGGAAGTTATATGCAACTACAAAAGGAGGGACTGAGGAGGAAGAGGCTACAACAGAAGCCACTCCCACTTTTCAAAGGCTATGTATGGAGTAGGTATGTATATTGATAATGATATTGGCTTACATTTTCAAAAGTGAATAGTGGTTTTCGGCAGAGATGATTGATGCCTGCCGATAGGGAGGGGGCATAGTGAGGGCAGCTGGCTTCAGCAGTGTTACTGAGCATGCTCAATACAAGCCAAGCAGCAAATCTAGGAGAGGAAGTACATGACCCTGCATGCTCTCTGCTCCCCACCCATGCAGTCCTGGGTTTACAGTGGCTCCAGTGGCTTCATGGAGCTGGACCCATACTTAGAAGAGGCCCCGGCCTGCTCTGCTTGCACTGGACCCCGAGACCCCTCTGGGTCCCCCAACCCACCACTTGCTACTCTTGGCCTGCTGCCTCCTCGGCCCCACTACCCTGCTCCTCTCTGCCCCCTAGACGGACCCCAATGCACTTCCAGCTCTGGGCAGTCTCTGCTTTCCATCACCTGAGGGGCCCCACCTGTCTCCCCGGAGCTGAGCCGCCTGCGACTGGTGCAGAAGCCCGGCCAGTCTCAGAGCCGTGCTCCATTGCTCCCATGGGGGCCCACAAATAAGTTTGGTGCCAGGTTCACAAAAGGCTAATCTGGCCCTGCACCCATGTTGCCTCTGGTTTTGGGACACAACTGGAGACACGGTAAGGGGCCTGATGCACAGAAAGCATCTGCCCTCTGAAAATCATGCCCTTTGAGGTATCTTCAGTTGGGCACCCAAAATCACTAATCACTTTTGAAAATGTTGACCATGAACTAGAATTAAAATGTATAAGGGATATTACTCACAATTCTTCGGGACATAAACCAACCACCACCTGCTTGGGTGTATGAAGAAATTTCTGGCAATGGCATGTCATTGCATCATTGTTCATTCTGAGAAGGTCTTCAAACCTTTGTCTGAAGAATGTGGTACTGACTACTGTGGGAGAAAGATTAATGGACCACTGATCTGATCCAGAACAGTAAACCCTATATGTTTATATTCACAAACACACAAATATTCATATATTTTCTGCTTTATCAGAGAACAAGCTCAGAATGTTGCGTAACTGTTTCAAAGAATCAGAGCAAACTTACAGATAAACATTCTGCATCATTTTCTCAATTACATGAAGATAAGAAACAGCATTTGACTACCCAGAGTTCCACATACTCCATATATAGAGGTCTCTGTCAGACTTCCTGCTATTGCAACAGTAGTCTTATATGCCCAGATCAAGGAAATTAATGGAAGTTAGGAGCCTAAGTACCTCTGAAGATCTGGGCCATAGACCTTCCTAATGTACAAGTTAGTTTCTGATCAATCTGTGTTGAGTAGTGGGTTTTAAGTCATTCTAACTTATTAGGTATGTTTCTTTAAAGATTTTTCAGGGCTTCTTCTTTCACCTAATTTTTCATTGTCTAATTTTAATATCTCCCTCATCATCTTTGTACTTTTATTGTCCTCACTAGACTTTCTTCTCAATTAGGCTTTTACATACAGGATGGAGATCTGCCTTACTATAGGCTGGATCATCCTTCACCCATGACCCATGCACAGAAGAGACAGTCCATACGTGTTTTTCCTTCCCCTTGTTTGGAAGTAGTGGTGACAGTCACCTTTGCAGTAGCATTCTCCTTCTTCCAGACCCCATGGATGATGCTCCATAGGTCCACACTGGAGAAGATTGCAGACACATGAGGCCTGGGGAAGGAACAGGAAACCTAGGTTGGGGTTGGGACACATATCATCCTCATCCAACCCTTTGGCAAGTCCTCAAAAATAATAATTCAGTCTAGAGCTGTGCTATCTTATTCACAGAGCCTGATACCCACCCTCTATCTAAGAGGGTTGAGGAGCAGCTATGACCAGAGGGAAGAAACTGGTAAAAGGCTCCAGTGAAGGTGTGACACTAAGTATCATGTGGATTTGAGTGAGGATGTGGAGGTGGAAACACTATTAGCCTGAGCTAATGGAGAGGCACAAGTCCTCCCATGGATCCCTGGAGATCCACTAGACTTGGGTTGGGACCTGTGGTCTAGTCCTTGAGGAGAGAGCAAACATTGCCCTTCCCTGCTGGAATAATAGGGGAAGAACTCCTAGAGAAAGCCTTCTTTACTGCTACACACCCATGATTTTAAAGGGCTCACGATTTTTTAATACTTCATCAATATCATGTTCCTGCAGTAAAACATCGTTAAAAAACTATTGCTCAACAATTAAACATTTCTGTCTTCCTTAAACTCTGAATTTGAAATCCTGCCACAATACCCTTTGCAACTGTTTATATTGGTTCAGTTCCCTTCCTGTTATCCATTATTTTATTTGTTCTCTGCTTGTTAGCATTTTAGGCAGTACTTTGCGCTAGTTCTAATTTCCTCTTCCTATCTAATCTATGCAGTTGACTCAGTTCATCTGTCAGATTCCTCCTTTTGTCTGTGTGTGTTCCATTTTTTTCACTTTTTTTTCCATCACAAGGTTCATGTATTCTTTTACAGACTCTTATTTACAAAGCCATATATCTCTGAATGTTAAATGCCAGCAACATACTTTGCTTTTTAAAAGCATTTTGCCTGAAAAACAAAGCATAGTTTTTATTCTCCGATTAATGCATGAAGGTGCTTTGGGAGTGTAATTCCCATTAGCACTAGTAGTAGTTATACAAGTAAATCCCCATCCAACAATCGACACCCACCCACACCACCATTTGTTTATTGTGTCCGTCCTCTAATAACAGTAATCCGACTAAACATCCAATGCAGAGGCAGAGTTTACTAATAAGAGATAGAACAGTAGAACCCCGCGTTAAGTAGATCTAAGCTACGTCGACTTGAGTTACGCTATTAACGTAACTCAAATTCCATAGCTTAAATCGACCAAAAGCTGTAGTGAAGACAAGCCCTTTGAGCCAAACACAAGCACAGAACTAGTTAAAGTCCACAGGTGTGCCAAACATATTTTCAGACTTAATGGAAGGAGCAACGAAGCCCTTTAGTCCTGTGGAGACAGCTACAAACAATGGATGGACTGCCCGAAGCACATGGCAGATCAAAGCTATGCCAGGTGGGTCAAGGAGTTTCCCGGATTATGAATGCAGGGGTGGGGTAAGATATTGATTTTGCAGCCCGTTTGTTAGAGGAGAAAGTCAGCAGGAAACCTGGAGAAGCAGTTGTGAGCATGACTTTGAGATACCACATTATCCATTTCTCCTGTTATTGGAAACAACCCTGCAAGTTCCCAAATACTGGCTAACCACTCTGGCCAAAGAGACAATACTGTAAACTTCATGAACCAAGACAAGTCAGAATCTATTTCTGGAATAGATGTAAATTGTTTAGGAAATTGGAACGTACAGCTGATGGATGACCTCTCTGATATTTTTGGTGAGTTATCTGCGTAACTTAGGTTTCATAGGGTGGTATGTTTAATTCATTTTTCTATGTACAACTGGAAATCAAACAAGCATATTAAGCTGTCCTCCTTGTATAGATACATTATTATTAATTATTATTATTAATTATTTGTATTATGGTAGCAGCTAAGGCCCCCAGTCATGGATCAGTGCTCCATTGTGGTAGGCACTATACAAACAGATAAAGAGATGGTCCCTGCCCCACAGAGCTTACATCTCAGTGTTATATGTGTACAGTGTAAGAGCTAAATGTGGGATTCTATGGTCTTCATTGGTATTGGGGACATATGAATATCAGGAGCTCTGTAGGACTGAAATACTGTACTTCTGATCACATAAAAAGTTGACCACTTAAAAATCATTTATTTTCCATGGAAGGGTGGCATGTATTTGAATTTTACCTCTAGAAAGACAAAGGTGGATTGATCATAAGGACTAACTGGCACAGATCTTTCACTTTTGAAATTTTTAATGAATCACTGGTATGTCTATCCTTTAACACTGATGAATGAGGAATAATTCTAATAACAACCAATTTTATTTATTTAAGGAAAGCCATTATAAATGTAAACAATAGCACAGTTCAACAGTTATGAAGTCCTTCTTTTCTCTTCCTAAAGAATTTAATAGTCCTCACTAAAGCTATTCATTATCTATCTTCTTTAGAATTTTAATGAACAGGTATGTGAAAATTGTTTAAAATGTTGAAATGCCAAAAAAATCTCATTGATTGAATCAAGACTGAGTTCAAATCCATAAGTGAAAATGAGTTTGGTGGTCTACATTTAGAGACATAGTTTGGCAGAATTCTTCACAGCTGGCAGAGGCCTATGTCTTGAATAATAGTATCAATATTGAAACTGACTAACTATTGATAGGCAAACTAGTTCAAATAATCATAGAATCACAGAAATGTAGGGTGGGAAGAGATTTCAAGATGTCATCAAGTCCAGCCCCAGTGCTGAAGCAGGACCAAGTAAACTTAGTTCATCCTTACAGGTGTTTGTCCAGCCTGTTCTTAAAAACTTCCTATTATGGGGATTCCATAACCTCCCTTGGAAATCTATTTCAGAGCTTAACTACTCTTATAGTTAGTAAGTTTTTTCTAATATCTAACTTAAATTTACTTTGCTGCAGATTAAACCCACCTTGTCCAAACCTCAGTGGACACAGAGAATATAGAATCATAGAATATCAGGGTTGGAAAGGACCTCAGGAGGTCATCTAGTCCAACCCCCTGCTCAAAGCAGGACCAATCCCCAATTTTTGTCCTAGATCCCTAAATGGCCCCCTCAAGGATTGAACTCACAACCCTGGGTTTAGCAGGCCAGTGCTCAAACCACTGAGCTATCGCTCCTCCCAACTGCTCACTGTCATTTTTATAACAGCCTTAACATATTTGAAGACTTATCAGGTGCTTCTTCAGTCTTCTTTTCTCAAGACTGAACATGCCCAGTTTTATTTAACCTTTCCTTTCCTTTAAGAGCAGGTTTAATAAACCTTTTATATTTTGTGTTGCTTTCCTCTGGATTCTCTCCAATTTGTCCACATCTTTCCTAAAGTATGGCACCCAAATTGGACACAGTACTCCAGATGAGGCTTCACTAGTGTTGAGTAGAGTGGGACAATTACCTCCAGTGTCTTACATACAATATTCCTGTTAATATACCCCAGAATATTAGCTTTTTTCACAAGTGCATCACATTTTTGACTCATTCAATTTTTGATGCACTCTAACCCCCATATCCTTTTCAGCAGTACTACCACCTAGCCAGTTATTTTCCATTTTGTGTTTGTGCATTTGATTTTCCCCTCCCAAATGTAATACTTTGCATTTGTCGTTATTGAATTTTATCTTGTTGATTTCAGACCACTTCTTTAACTTGCCAAGTTTGTTTTGAATTTTAATCCTGTCCTCCGAAGTGCTTGCAACCCCTTCTAGCTTGGTGTCATCCACAAATTTTATAAGCATATTCTCCATGCCACTATCCAAATCACTAATGAAAATAATGAATAGTACCGGATCAAGGACTGACCCCTGTGGGACCCTACTAGGTATGTTCTCAAAGTTTGACTATGAACCAATGATAACTTCTCTTTCAGGATGCTCTTTCAACCAGTTGTGCACCCACCTTATAGTAATTTCATCTAGACCGCACTTCCCTAGTTTGCTTATGGGAATGCCATGTGGGATGGTATCAAAAACCTTACTAAAATCAAGATACACCACTGCTACTGGTTCCTCCCTATCAACTAGGCCAGTAATCCTGTCAAAGAAGGAAATTAGGTTGTTTTGGCATGATTTGTTCTTGACAAATCTACGCTGGCTATTTCTTTTAATCCTATTATCCTCTAGGTATTTACAAATTGATTAATAATTTGTTCCAGTATCTTTCCACGTAGGCTGACTGGTTGATCACTTCCCAAGTCATCTTTGTTGCCCCTTTTAAAGATAATAAGCTTTCGTGAGCTACAGCTCACTTCATCGGATGCATACTGTGGAAACTGTAGAAGATCTTTTTATACACACAAAGCATGAAAAAATACTTTTCCCCACCCCACTCTCCTGCTGGTAATAGCTTATCTAAAGTGATCACTCTCCTTACAATGTGTATGATAATCAAGGTGGGCCATTTCCAGAACAAATCTAGGGTTTAACAAGAACGTCGGAGGGCGGGGGGTAGGAAAAAACAAGGGGAAATAGGTTACCTTGCATAATGACTTAGCCACTCCCAGTCTCATCATGTGCCAGCAATGCCCCTCTGCCATGTACATTGGTCAAACTGGACAGTCTCTACGTAAAAGAATAAATGGACACAAATCAGATGTCAAGAATTATAACATTCATAAACCAGTTGGAGAACACTTCAAACTCGCTGGTCACGCGATTACAGACATGAAAGTTGCGATATTACAACAAAAAAACTTCAAATCCAGACTCCAGCGGGAGACTGTTGAATTGGAATTTATTTGCAAATTGGATACAATTAACTTAGGCTTGAATAGAGACTGGGAGTGGCTAAGTCATTATGCAAGGTAACCTATTTCCCCTTGTTTTTTCCTACCCCCACCGCCCCCCTTCCTCAGACGTTCTTGTTAAACCCTGGATTTGTGCTGGAAATGGCCCACCTTGATTATCATACACATTGTAAGGAGAGTGGTCACTTTAGATAAGCTTTTACCAGCAGGAGAGTGGGTTTGTCTGTGTGTGGGGGGAGAAAACCTGGATTTGTGTTGGAAATGACCCAACTTGATTATCATACACATTGTAAGGAGAGTGATCACTTTAGATAAGCTATTACCAGCAGGAGAGTGGGGTGCGGGGAGGTATTTTTTCATGCTTTGTGTGTATAAAAAGATCTTCTACACTTTCCACAGTATGCATCCAATGAAGTGAGCTGTAGCTCACTAAAGCTTATGCTCAAATAAATTGGTTAGTCTGTAAGGTGCCACAAGTACTCCTTTTCTTTTTGTGAATATAGACTAACACGGCTGTTACTCTGAAACCTTTTAAAGATAGTTACTGTACTATGTTTGCCCTTCTCTAGTCCTCTGGGATCTCACCAGCCTCCAGGAGCTCTCAAAGGTAATTGCTAACAATACCAAAATTGCTTCAGCTAGATTCTGAAGTACTCTATGCTTTATTCAAATCAGCAGGCCTGGTGAAATTCATCTCACTTAGCTAAATGTTCTTTAACGTATTCTTTTTCTATTTGGGTTTGTGCTCCTTTCCCATTGTTGTTAATGTAAGAAATTACCTGAACCTTCACCTAAAACTCAATTCAAAACTGAATTGAACTGAAAATATTCAAAAAACTTATTTTTATACTTTTCTTTGACTCTTTACTTTGTAGTTTTACTGAGGACTTATCATGGAAGTATAGAAATACCTGAAAAAGTCTTATTTATGATGTAGTCGGAACTGGGCGTTACTGGGAAGGATCTTGAGAGAAACTCTGTTCTCATGAGATATTGTTCCAGATTTCTAGACTGAAAAAGATCAGATAAGCTTTGGAGGTGCAAACAATTGGCTGGTTTCCCATCACTAGAACTGGCAGAACATGGTGAGGAAATTATACCATGCTTGGCTTCAGTAAGTGGTTTCACTGTGTCACTAAAATAAAACAAATTTGATTTTTTGTTTTCAAAAAACACTTTAAAATAGAGTCTAATACAGAAATCATTGAGTGTTTTGCCTATGTCAGGATTGGGCCTGTAGGTAGTAAACATTGATTTTATTCCATAAATCACTTTATAGTTGATATTTTTTTTAAAAGCAGCATCATCTTTCAGTAACTGTAGATCACTGAATACCTTTTTATATAATCTTCTGTACAAGTATTCTTACAACTTCCCATAGTGTATATAAGTCACTTTTTTTTAAAAAAAGTACAGGACGGAACTGGAGCAGACAAATTAAAGGACACAGTTCATACTCAGTCATGGCTCTTGCCAGAAAAGCCATCTATCAGGAGATGACTAAGGAGTTTCATATGTGTGAATTTGCCAATGGGACCTGATGATGTGCCAAAAAAGAGTCATAACATTAGGAGTGAAGAGAAAAACTCAGATTCTTCAGCAATGCTCATTGCCGATAGAAGAGGAGTTAGCCTTCACAAAGAAGAGAAGGAATTATCTTCTTCCCCTTTGACAGGAGAATTCAGGAAGAGTTGGAAGCAGCCAGTGAAGCAGAGTTCCCCCAACATTACAAAGTGCAAGGCCCAGGTTAGACAATATTCAGTTCTGAACTCATTGACAGTAAGTCTTTGGCAGAGTTGGCAGTGGGCAGCTCAGGAGAGTCATGGATTTTAAGACTGGAAAGGACCACTATGATCATTTAATCTGACCTCCTGCATAACACAAACCATAGAATTTCACCCAGAAAGTCCTGCAATATACCCAATTAGCCTCAAGATTTGCCACAGACTGCCTGCATGACTGTAGAAAGTCACTTGTTCTTGTTGTGCCTCTGTTTCCCAATTTGAAAAATGAGGAAAATCACCCCTTCTCACTTGAGTGTTATGAGGATAAATTCATTAATGTTTGTGAGGTTCTAATATAATAAAGTGATGGGGACTTACAAGTGGACAGAAGGCATATTCATAATTTGCTCATCAAAGAAGGTGCTGATTATTATTTTTTCTATATTGCTCTCCACTCCTATGTTCAAGAATAATTTGTTTGTCAGTGTAGATTTGAAAACAATTTGTCTGTTTACAAACCTGAAGCCAGCATTTTATTTGGTAGTGGTGGTTTGATTGAAAAATAGGCTACATACAGTACAAATCATTGGCTAGGCAATTTATTAAAGTCAAATGATTCATTTGAAGGAATACATTAACTGGGCCAAATTGTGAGCTAACATTCACCTTATGGAACACTGTTGAAGAATGGACAGGATATATAATAGAAATAGAATGTTGCAACACTTTTCAGCCGTGGAGATTACAGATCTTGATTAGCCCATCAAATTGCTATGCTACTTTTTTCACTAAGGTAGAGGAATGTCTATTTTCATCACATGTAGAATAATGGTGGCATGTGTCTTTGGTCTTTACCCAACTGCAGCATGTTCTGGTATCAAGATTCATTAATTAAAAGACTATTCAGTGACAAGCAAACTAACAGCACTTCACATTAAGCTGAATTACAATACCCAAACACTTTATTGTATTTCTGCCAGTTCCAGTAACTATATAATTGCATCCCCATTCTGACATCCTTCTATTGATATCATAGATCCATTGTGGCATCTGATTCCAAAATCTACTCAACAATTTGCTATGCTGAAAACAAAAGGGTACCAAGTGGAGAAAACATTGGCTGTAAATGCAGAATAAATATTACTCAGGAAAGTATCACTGAACAATAGAACACATGCAGCTGTCACTGCCACACAAAAAATTAGCACATGAGATGTGAGATCTGCACAGGCAAGAAAACTATGCCCGTGGTTCTCCACCTATTTCATAATGTCTTCACATCACAAACCAACAATTTACAACATTCTCCCATCCAGCCAACCATCCTTTGCCAAAAGTCATGCCTCCAGGCCTTCTCTTCCTCTCTCTTTCACACCACATGCCTTCAACCCAATTTTTTTTTACCAAACTGCAATTGCCCATTTTAGATAGCCATAGGGTGTTGCTGTTGTCCTGCATTTTAGTCGAGATCCTGTTGTCCTGGCTGTTTTTGCTGGCACAAGGTGTTGTAAAAGTCTGTGCAGGTGTACTAGCTGCATGAGAGGAAAAGCAAATGACAGCAAAGGACCTATTTTCAGAGATGCCCGACTGAGATGCCCAAAGACGAAAAAGATGTGTATACAACACTTTTCTTTAGCTGCTGCCTGCTTTAGCTGCTACTTGCCCACATCTTAGAACATAAGAGTGACCATACTCGGACAGACCAAAGGTCCATCTAGCCCAATACCGTCTCTTCCGACAGTGGCCAATGCCAAGTGCCCCAGAGGGAATGAACAGAACAGGTAATCCATTCCCTGTCGCCAATTCCCAGCTTCTGGCAAACAGAGGTGAGGGACACCATCTTGTTAACTTCACTTTTGATTTGTCCTCTAAAGTGGTTTTGCTTGTTACAAATCAACAGTTCTGAGGACAGCATTGGAAAAAGTAAAGACGGCATCCGGCAACTCAGGAGAAAAATGGGAAAGAGGGTTCAGAGGTGGGAAAATGAGTGTGCAAGGCCTCAGAAAAATATTGGTGTGCACCTTCTGCATGTTACCTGCAGGCCGCAAATTACAGAGCAATTTCTTCTAGAGAATGGAATGACAGCTATACACAAAGAACTTCTGTAACAGTCACAAGCCCCCATAAGAGTCCTATTGCAAGAAAAGGCCACCACTCTTTTGCCCAGGGCAATCCAGAATGAGGTGGGAGCTAGCAAGATGACTTCTTCTGTTTTTGCTGCTCACTAGCTCAGCCTCATAAATGCCGAAACTCATATACAAAAATGTTAATGCTTTCCAATTGCTATTCTGAATTTATATTTATTGCAATACAACATATCCATTAGTGCATCTATCACTGGTAAATTTGTTACTGCTTCAAATGTACAATACATAATGTTGCAGCAATTTCATTTTACAAGCTAATAATGTACTGTAATGTAGCTTACAATATCATGTAGATGTATTTGATTAGGGAGGTTCTACAGTCAGTCAGGCTGAATAGTGGATTACATGAGATTCAAGTTTTTAACTTATTTACTGTTCAAATGAACAGCCTTGGTGCACAATAAATGTGTTAATTTAACAGGTGTATCATTTTCTCTTTTCAGATATTCACTGAAGAGGAACAAATGTTAAGCAGTCTATTTTGACTCAAATTGAAGTACAGCACACTTACAATGTTTTTGACACTTGACATGTTTGTTCTTTTAAAAAGAGCTGTAATCACATTTAACTGTTTTGTGAATTTCACTTAACTGCTTTATTTCATTGAGAACACTAACTTCTCAAGCGCAGAAGATGTGACAATAATATGGTTTTCTGAAATGTAGTAAATAAAAATTACAGCTCTCTTGCAGGAAAGCTTTAAAAAAAATCTTGCTTGGAGAACTATTTTTCAAAAGTTTCAAACTTTTCCATGAAAAAAAACAACCAACCAAACACGGTGTTTGTAGCACAGCATTACCCAGTGATTATTTATTTATTTGTGATTAAGGAGGTACTGGGCCTGAAACAAATAGGTGCTGGGACTCAAGCAAATTTTTTACTTTCATAACTGATGCAGCAAGTGCGGAGGTGCCGGGACTCTGAATGGCCATCCCTAGGCCATGCTGGGGCTCAGCCCTGGCACAACTTAAGCACTGGCGTTGCCAATAGTTAATGTTGTGTATCATTGCAGAGGGAGGAACGGCACTTGTGTATTGCCAGATGTGAAATAAGAGTGAGGCAAGGGTGTGTGGAAGAGACAATGATTAGGAGAGAGATTTTAACTATAACAAGGCTTAATCTTTCTGCTGGTTTTCAGGGCCTATCACCGGCCTTACACTGAGAGGAGGGATGGTTCTAGTAGTTACAGTGCTAGCTTGGGACTTGGGTTTGATTCCCTGCTTCACCGCACACTTCATATGTGACCTTGAAATATTTGGTAGTTAGCCACCTAGGTCTTGAAAAAATCTCGCTGAGCACACATGTGCATCTTTAGGCACCTAAATACCTGTAAAAATCTGACACTTCAGCCTGGTCCACGCTTAACATTTAGATCAATGTAGCTCTGTTGCTCTGTTTGAGCACTGCAGCTATGCTGACCTAACCCTTGGTGTAGAATCAGCTAAATCGATGGAAGAATGCTTCTGTTGCTCTAGCTACTGCTGCTCAAGGAGGTGGATTACCTTCAGTGATAGAAATAACCTTTTTGTCATTGTAGGAAGGGTAGACACTGTGGTGCTACAGTGGCATAACTACAGCATCATAAGTGTGATGCTGTAGCACCTGTAGTGTAGACATGGCCTCAGCCTCTGTACCTCAGTTCCCCATCTGTAAAATGGGGGTAATAGCACTTTCTTACCTCACAAAGGGTGGTATGGGAATAAATACATCGAAGATTGAGAGGAGTTGAGATACTATGGTAAAGGGGCCAGATATGAACCTAATATTGGCTTGTCATTGATGAGACAACAATGATTGCATTTACTCCCAATTTACACCAGTATCAGACTTATCAGAGTCAGAATTTTGTATGTGGAGCAAAAATAAATAATGTGAACTAGCCTCTTGTTTTTATATTCTACATACAAAAGGATTCAGCTAAAGGAGTATGGCCATTAATGGTTTCAGAGGTTAGTAATTTTCTCCTTTCCAATGACATTACCCATGGAGTGTATGCATATTAAACTATAGTGTTGAATTAACTTAGTTCAATTATTTAATTGAGATGCTAATAGGCCAAATTTATCATTTTATTCATTGGTAAAACTCCATGCTCATCATAATATTTATGTGGCATTAAAAAAAGAAAAGAAAAAGAAAGTAATTTAGATCCCTAATCTGGCTGTGTTCTTTGTAATACATTCCAACTGAGAAATGGGACACAACAGGAAATAGTTTAAAATTTTTTATGTAAAAGGGGACTATAACTGTCACTTCTGTTTAGTTTATAGTTTCCCAAGTTTTGCCAGTCTTTTATCCCATTCGGATGGCTAGTTTTTAATTTAACTCTGTCATGTGCAAATTACCCGCATGAGCACTGGGGGAGGGGAAAAATTCCATGAATAGCTTTGAAAATCCAAACCCTCTGCACATTATTATGAAAAGTAATATTACACCATTTTCTTACTCATCCTTAGTGCAGGGGATCAAATGGGAACATTTCTCCTACACTCCATAAGAAAGGGGCATGGCACACACAGCAGAGTTATTGGAAAAGGAAGCTAAAATATATGGTGTTAATGAAGTGAAATATTTTTCTCTTTGAGGTAAATTGAAATGACATGTGAAAACCCTTCTTTTTATTCCACTGGGGAAAAAACCCCGTCTTTTCAGATCCAAAGCCCAGTGACATCAATGGGAGTGCTTCAGCTGACATCAGTAGGCTTTGGATCAGGTGGTCCAAAAAACCCATATAGACTGAAAGGTAGAAGACCAACTAATCTTATGGCACAAAATGTCTGTGGTGGTAATGCACAGTTTGCATAGATAATCTCACCTGTATTGCAAGCAATGCTTTCACTCCACGGCATATATCCAAAGCAAAAAATTGGGCTTACTTTTTTTTTATTTCACGATCCAATAGGCAACTGTGAATTAGCTCTTTTCTAATGTGATGCGGGGGCCTATATTACATCCTGTCTGTACTCTACTAACACCACTGGCTTCCAATTCATGTGACATTTGTCTCTACAGTATGCAAAGTGGTTGGGGGAGGAGGATAGAAAAACACCCAAAACCTGACAGAATTTTTCATACATTCTCATCCGTTATAACAAAGTGAGGATTAATTGGTATGTGCTGCTTTTCAGGATACAAATCTATCTTGGAATGTATTAAATTATTTTGAATAATAAAAAAAGAAATAGATAATTTTCAATTCATGTTGGAAAATATGCTATGAATATGATCTGATATCTATGCATGCATATCAAAGGAATACACTAAAATGTTAGAGAAAAGGCCACAGGGCCTGCCATGCTGTATTTTTTTCTCTTCTCGGGTTCTTTTGCCTATTTACTCCAGATTCCTTTCCACCCTCTATTTACTTTAGCAAAGTACTTTCATAGTGAGGTAAAACAAGTACAGCTGAAACATAGTATGAAGTAGAGCCATGAAGCGGGACTGAACTCCTGCAGGTCTCACTGCCATAATAGCGGGAGTGGGTAAAATGTACTTTGTTGCGCATGAAATTGGAAGGGCAAAAACAATAAACTGTGGTAATTTGCGGGGAAACACGAAATCTCTCGAAATTCAACAGTGGAAAGCAAGTTTTTATTTAGGTTTAAATACTTAAATTTAAGAGAGGGATAGAAAGAAATTTGATGTCTCTTATAACAAGTGTTAAAGTATTTTTTTTACATGATTTAAGCAAGATTTCTTTCATTGGCAAAAATTGTGTCTGAATTCCGTTTATATATAGATAATATAGTAACAAAGGGGCAATCTTTCTCCTCCAGAATTTGTGGAATCTAAGGCTTTTATGGTGGGAGTGGGATAAAAAAAAATAGTCCCGCGCAGGGCTCTTGTATGCAACTCTGTGTAACTAAACAGCATGCAATCTTATCCTCTATGCTACTGCCCCCGCCCACACAGCAGCATGTGTATTTTCCGCCCCCAATGCAATACCAGATTTTAAGTGAAAACTGCCTAAGGCTCTTTCAGATCTTGCTGATGTGATTGGATGAAGGATATTTTTACCTGGCAGTCTCCTATCCTGTTATACTTATCTTCTCCATTGGAAAAAAAAAATAAAAAAAGGACAATTACAACAGATTATTTTGACATTTTAAAGAGAAACAGTCTGCTTCTACCTATCCGGCTGAATGGTAATTATAAGGAATCTAAATTGTGAAAGGAAAACAATATCCTCTGGAAGCCTTAAGCACCTAAAGAATTCTCAGACCATAAGTCTCTGATCATAAGTGTTTTCTTCATACCCCGCTAATATGAAAACACCACTCTATGACTTCCATCTTGCCATCAACTAGTACAGGCTAGTGGAGCCCCAATTTATAGTGCAAAAATTATATTTCATGTGTCAGTGTCACAAACATAAGCCTATTGTGTCATAAACCCCCTAAAACTTTTTAGGTTTATCTTATCAAAGCACAATAAATCTACTTCTAAAATAAGCTACCCCCTGAACACACAGTCATAGTACCAGGCAAGAAAGTAAACACTAAATTCAATTTTATGCCAGATTATTTATAATGTAAGGATGCCACCAAAGCATTAGGTTCTCAAGTTGGTTGTTTGCAGCAACTCTTTTCGAACTCAAGCTGCAATCAACCATGCTATAAACACTGTTTGTGCTGTTTCCGATCCCTTGTAAATCAATAAAATAAAATAAAATTCCTTTGCCAGTAAAAAGAAAAGCAGATCCTCTAGTTTGATGCAAGAGATAAAACAATTCATCTAATTAGAACTGAGAAGAAAATCTTCAAAACAAGTCCAAAGGACAAAGCACACAAAACAAAGACTTCAAGTGATTGTAACTGAGACATCACTTTCTCTCTTCTCTGTGTATGTTTGCTTACTTTTTATTAAAAAACAAAAACAAATGATGAACTCTGAACATACTCTTCTCTGTAAAAAACCCACGAGTCTCAATTCTCTCCAATGCTGCCTTTGAAATGAAAGGGGCACTACAGAGTGTCTTAATCCAAACAAGTACTATGTTGCACCTTAATACAGTGAGCAGAGAGAGGCTGAGAAAATATACAGAATACAACACAACATACAGTGGAGTAAAATACACATAAGTATGGTGACAGCTGTAACTGAATGGTAAGTGACTCGACTTAAAGAAACTAAACCTCTACAAGTCTCGAGTGTGCACGCACAAGCATGCACACACAGGATTTATTTATGAAACTGTGTCTTCTAACCACAGAATCTTGCACAGCAGAAAAGGCAATTAAACAGAACAGCAGGAAGCTGTCAATCACTCCAGCAACCAACCAAAGCATCTACTATCAAAGCAAATAACGTAAATGTACAAAAAGGTGGCTTCTATCAAAGCAAATAATGTAAACATGCAAGGGAAAATAAGGTTGTGTCATAAAAATGAAGAAAAAATTGTAACACTGCCTCCCACTATATATTTTTGTTTGTGTTTTCATTTGGCTAGACTAATTTTTCCACATATTTAACCTGGAAGGTATAACATTCATGAGCTTTTCTTAAAGTATTTTGGAGTAGCATGGTACTTAGGTTGGTGTGGTGGGTTATTTTTGTTTGGCTGGCTTTTTTTCCATCTTAGTGTACAAATAAATGGACAGTCACAGCTTATCATCACTTAAAGATGCATGTGCATGCTGCAGTTTACTGAAACATGATTGGCTGCTACATAAATCAATCTGATAGAGATCGGTCCCATGAAGAAAAGATAAATCATTAGCTTGTGCTTTTGCAATGTAATTCATTTTAGATAGTGATTATTGATGATTTAATTCCACTGGTACATGTATATGTCTAGACCATGCTTTTATATAAAATGTTAAAGCAACAGAATATATTCATTCCAAGAAATGTCACGAGGAGGTAGTGAGTGCAATACTACCCATGAGATTTTACACGCATAGAAGTTAGCAAAATCAAAGTTATGGTTCCCACAGGAAATGTAAGACACCCCTCTGGTGTATATCTATTTTCTATTGCTGTGTGTTGTGATAACTTTTCTGACTAAATAAATGTTCTGTGCAAGTATGCTCAATGAAACCAAATTATGGGTGCTGTGAGAAACATAACTTTGAATTTTTTGACTTTTGTCCCTGTTAAATCTAAACCATAACATTGTACTAACAAGATTTTTGTTGTTTCTTTCAACCTCCTTTAAAAGTAGTGTGTAATTGCACACTGAAATAAATGCAGCACAGCCTTAATTCAATTCAAGTCCTTCAGGTGTATGAGACAAATGATTGCACAACTGAACATATTGCACCAAATTTTGCCCAAATACCATATCGTGAACTTAATTTGTCCTTTCAAACCCTGTTGGCATGTGCGCATTGGTTGTTTCTGCACACATCAAGCCAGTTAGGTGTTTGGACATCTCTCAAACTCTGGCCCACTAGGGATGAAATTCAGGCCTTTGCAGAAGGAACTTAGGTCCTTTAAAAAGTATATAAATAGGACTTAACTGGGTCACAGGCCTGAGCAGGTCCTCTGCAGAGAAGTGAATTTCCTCCATGTGCATTTCTTTGACTGCATGATCACTGATTACAACAGAATTGTTAGCCAACTGTGTGGATGGATACTTAGGCTAGATCTATGCTACAGACTTACTTCAGTATACCTATGTCACTCAGAGGTGTGAAAAATCCACACCCCTGAGCAACTTTGTTAAACTGACCTTAAACCACCCCCCTTGTAGACCGCACTATATCAGTGGGAAAGCTTCTCTCTGACATAGCTACTGCCTCTCGCAGAGGTAGAGTTATTAGGCTGGTGGGAGAGGGCTCTCCCATCAGCTTAGAGTGTCTTAACCAGAAGCGCTACAGTGACGCAACTGCATGGGTGCAGTTGCGCGAATTCAAGTTTGTAGTATAGGCCTGCCCTGAGACACTATTACTAACGATAACAATAGCAACAAAATGCACTTTTATAGCAATTTAAATACCAGCTAGCTATTTGTCACAGTACTACTGTACAGCAGGTAATACCCATCTTGCAGATGTGGAAGCTGAGGCGGAGAGGTGAACTGATTTGCTGAGCTATCACAGCGAGGCACTGACAGTCAGGAGTTCCTGACACACAACCCTCTCATTTCTCTGCATCATGGGCCTCTCAGTTACATACAGGCTCTGTTTGTGCTGAGACTCAATCAGGAAAATGGTGCATTCTCAGTACTCACTACTCTGTTCTAACTTGTTTACAGCTTCAGTTCCCCCCAGCCCCGCCCCCACTAATCCCTTTTTCAAATTTAGCAAAGCAAGCATTCCTCCTGGAAAGCAATCACTTCTTAAATAAGACAGCCTGGGATTTATACAAGTTATAAAAAAGAGCATATGAAAAAGTGTCTTTAAAATATAAAAAAAATATTTTTGTTTCATGCTTGGATAAGTCAAAAATCAACCAGAGACAATCTTACCAAACTTTCCAGAAGAATTTGCCTCTAGGCTGAGAGCAAGCATCAAAAAATTCAGGGCAGAACTTCACACAGGTGACTGATCTCATATCCTAGCAGCAAGCACAAACAGCAAATAAAGGATGGATGAGCACAGTGTGCTCAGAACATTTCAGCCCTGACAATGGGTCAGATCATCCTCCCAGGGGGAAACCTGAAACAAAGGTGAAGGGGTGGAGTAAAACTCCATTGGGTTCACCTTGAAGAATCTTCCTGAAACCATTCCCTATGGAGGGAGGGATGGAGAGGCCATGGATTTTGGGGGCCACATCCTACTTAGATCCATAGATTTTGGGGAGACACTTTTGGAATGGACATAGTAACCATTTTGAAGAGACAGGTGCTGCTGCACAGTAGCTATACTACTTTTGGCTCAGTCCCACTGCCCTGGTTTAGTAGTACCAGGGAGGAGATCCAGAGAGAGCTGCAAAGTTGTATTATCTCCTACAGCTGCAAAGCTGTATTATCTCCTACCTTGACTTCTATATGGAAAGCCTCAGGCTCTACAGGGGGACAATGCTTCAAAAAGTGGCAGCTACCCTGCTCCACTGCATTCCATCCTCACTCATCTCCCCTGAATTTAGCAGAGCTCTGTCTCCTTGGTGTTCCAGGGTAGGGGGATCTGAGCAAAGCAAAGAGGAGGTAAGGGAGGAAAAACATGCTGTCACAGAAGTGTCAGTTTCATATAGACAGGGGAGATCTGCTCTTTTGGGATTACCTTCTTCTGCAGATCCCATGAGATGGTCCAAGTTGTTTAAATGGTTTGTGGAACTTTAATATCACATAGAGAATGTGTGTGACACTCTGCTTTTGTCTCACTGGTTCGATCTGGGAAGAAATCATTTGCACACTCTAAGGATAACAGGATTGTTTTCCATTTTGATTGAAAGTCATTGCAATACACATATCTTTTTGAAGAAAAAACAACACCACAGCTGTACACACAACAATAAAGATATTCTAGGAACTAATTGATCCTATAGTATGTCCCATATCATTATAAGTGAATTTGACACAGCTGAAATAGATTATACTAACTACAATTAGGTTGACAAAGTGTTTGGAATGAAATAGGTTAGCTTTTCTTGGAAAGGTTGTTACATTGTTCAGACATCTTTTTCTTTGCAGAAAAAAAGTTGACTTTGATTGTCCTGACTTCCACAGTCAGAGTTAAAAGTTGGTATTTGTTGGACACTGAGCTTGTGTGTCTGTGAATGTTGCAAACTTTTTCCAAGTGATGCTTTACAGAATTGCTTTTAAAAACCCCAGAGGGTAAATAGTATTCTCAGAATAAACAGAAAAATGCTGACCTTGTCAGATTTAGCTGCTGAAAGCAAAGCTGTTTTAAGACTTGGAGGATCAAGGGTCATGGTTATAAACAATGCAGATAAAAAGAAAGGAAAAGAAAAGAAAAGAAAGCTAGAAAGAAAAAAAGAACCACACCATGAATATAAGTAATAAATATGTTGACCTTGACAAAAAGGGAATGAGATATTTATGCAAAAGAAGAATGGAAAGAGGAAAAAAAAAGAAAGAAGAAAAAGCCCACAAACTGTACTTGGAAAAATGTTTCTTAGAGCTTGTTTAAAGCCGGAAATGAGTCACTTTAGCTTCATCTGTTTTTGGTTTCAAAAGGGGAGAAAGGTCAAAGCTTCTTTGTTTTAAATAAGCTGGTCACTACTTCTGAAGTGTAACATGATAGGGTTCAAAAGCCTTAATGAAACTGGTATTTCACTGACAACCTGGGCTGCAGCACCTCGGCAGTTGCGTGGTCATGTATTCTAAGTCAAAGGAGTTTTACAAACAAAGGCACGGCAGAGCGTGACTTTGATCATGACCTTCATACCCCGGTGCTCCTGTGGCAGCCATATGGACAACGTGATGGCTAAATCTGCCCCCCCCCCCCCACTATACTTTCACAAATTGCAGCTGCACACAAGGAACTCCAGAGTCATGTTCACAGATGTGAAATGGAACCATTACTCTGAGCTCCATACAATGCCTTTTAGAGTAGATTCTAATAATTCCATAGAAAATTGAAAGCATTAGAGAACCTCTATGTGACAGTAAAACTTCAAACATGTATTTCAACTACACACAGGAGTAAAAATTAAACCTTTAGAACACTATAGGTTTAAAATTATTTTAATGGAAATGGACGTGTAGAGGGTTTGAAGACTAGTAGAAGCACTGTTCCTTTAAACAAAATTTGAGTGACAGTTTGTTAACCCTCTGACAGCCAGTCATACCCTTCCAATTATAACTGTGAGCCAGGAGAGAAGCTAGGTGAGGGGATAGCATAATGAAATAGTGTCATTGACAGGCAGTGGTAGTGCATTGGGCAGCAAGTTGGGAAGCAGGGAAAAATCTTAAAGGCGGATCTCTGAAGGAGTCAGTGCTATCTGTCAAGCTGTGCTGCAGTGGCTCAAAAGCCTAAGTACCAACCTCAGGGCAGACTGTTAAGAAGCAGGGCACGAACTCCAAATTGGTTGTGAGTTCTATACTTAGATTTCACCAACCAATTGTCAAGTGTAAACTCCTCAGGCACTATAACAGCCTTAACATGGAGTCACACACGGTCCCCTTGGGTACTTCAATCTGTCTTGCCGCCTAGGTAAGCCTACCTTTGTGATAAATGGTCCCTTACACCATGAATCACAGCAATATTTAGGTTACTTCCCATCCCAAAGGACCAGTCACTCACCCCAGGTCAATTACACTTTAGATCTCACACAAAGACAATGCTTGTAGCCAATCCTATAATAAACTATCTGAAGATTTATTAAATAGGAAAAGGAAATGAGTGTTATTTACAGGGTTAAGGCAGGTGAACACATACAAACACATGAGTTACAATCTTAAGTTTCAAAAGATAATAAAAGTTTTTATAATAAGCAAGCTCTATATGTCTGTTAGAGCTAATCCAGGCTATGCCCTGGGGATCTCTTGCTCATGTCTAGAAAACCTTGCTCTTCAACTTGCAAGCAGCACAGAGGTACAGTTCCTTCTTGTTAGGGGTTTTTATTCCCTTTCCCCTTGCATTCTGAGTTTCAAACTCAGCTGATGGGAGGAATTTGCTTGCATGACTCATGGGGAAGCTGGGGCTGGGGAGAGCAATCAAAACATTTTTTGTCCTGTTTAATGTTCCACAACAGTTCGTCTAGTGTTGATGGGGCTTCCCTCTTAGGCAGGACAGAAACACCTTTGGTTGGAGACCAACATTTCATACTAGTTAATGTTTCTCTCTTGTCTAGTGACTTACAGTTACAGAGACTTGTAATACAAAGGCTCAGATATCTTATACAGACACAGATAGGGCTGCCAACTTTCTGACTGCAGAAAGCCGAACACCCTTGCCCTGCCCCCTGTCCCGTCCCTTCTCTGAGGCCCCACCCCTGTTCACTCGATCCCCCCTCCCTCTGTCGCTCACTGTCTCCTACCATTGCTCATTTTCACCAGGCTGGGGCAGGGGGTTGGGATGAGGGAAGGGATATGGGCTCTGGTCGAAAATCAGATGCCTGGCAACTCTAGATACAGACGTGATAGGTGAGATTAGTGCATGCAGCAATTTACAAGCATTCCATAAAAACTAAACACTAAACACATTCTTGTGATTATACTGATTATAATTTCACAATACTAACACAGAGGTGAACCAGACTGATTCTAGCTATTTGTATTTGTCAGTATTCAGCTGAGGCATGGGGAACTTAGCATGACCTGGCACCTGGTCTGCTTGTGCCACGCTACAGGAAAGGGGTGGGGGGAGAAGGCTGCCATATAAAAAGAGAAAAAGAGCAGAGTAGAGAACGGTGTCATGGGACAGAGTGGAGACACAGCGAAAGAGGAGAGTACAGCAGAGTGTAGAGAAGAAAGTCCATTGAAAATGCTACTGCTAGTCTCATTTTCACCTATTGCTCAGACCCTGTTTCCATGTGTTTAAATCTGGCTTCCCCTCTTCTTCCACACAAATTTCAGATGTCTCATCTTCACCTTCAAAACTCACCACATTTACACTTTGAGCTTATTCTTGCCAAGCCCCGGCCCAAGTGTCTTTCTCTGCCTGCTCCCTCTACCTTCTTGACCACTCCCAACTTTGTTTCTTCTTTTGTGCTGTCACCTATGCCTGGAACATCACCCCAAGCAGTATTTAGTAAGCATCCTCCCTCCCTCTTCTTCAGTTCAATTTAAACAACTGACCTGTTGGATACTACCCTAAAGCCCATTTATGCTGATGTCCACATACTTCTCCTTGTTTATTACCTATACTGTAGCTATTCTTGCCTTTAGACTGTAAGTTCTTTGGGGCAGGAATTTCTTCTTTTATAATGTATAATATACTTGCCATAAAGTGCCATTTACTCCAGAGTACTGCAAAATAACAGTAATAATGACAATAGAGATATGGAGCGCTATCAGCAAAATGAGGAGGGTTCATTGAATTCAAAGGAAAGACCGTTGCTATACTTGTAGGTACAAGTGATTTTGAAAATGACGCACTTTGTTATTCTTTGCTGCAGCGACCCTTAAAACAAATAATTCACAACTATGAATTATATAATAAAACACAGGGGGAAAGATTACTGATTGAATGGCCTTTAGCTATTTTAGAGATGGCAACCTCTTCACTGTTAAAAGTAGGTTTTGAATCTGGATATTACGCAGAATCACACAAAGAGCTTTGAATTTCCACTGCCACCACTCAGTCCTCCTTCTATACCCATTGGACCTTTTTGATCTTTACCCCGATTGACGTGAAGCCAAAGTGAATGGGAATTCCCATTGCTCTACCTTTTCTGACAGTCTTTCCTCACAATCATATCTATTGTCTCCATTTGTGGCCAGAAGAATTATAGAGAAAGCCATGATTTGGAGTAGAGGAACTCACTGAAGCAACTGTGGCTGCCATGAAATCTCCAACTATTTGAAGCACTGAGGAGGTAGGCAGGAGGCATTCTGATGACCACAGAATAGACAGCTAAAGTGTTAACTGGCCTGTGAAAATGGAGAGATGGAAAAGGTGCAGAGGCTAGGACAATAGATAAACATTCATAATGGAACAAAGATAACATTCTGTATTTTTGGGTTCATGTCCCATGTGCAGATATATGAGACTGGAGGGAGGTGAATAGTGGAGTTCCTCAAGAATCAGTCTTGGGACCCATATTATTTCATACTTTTGTTAATGGCGTTGGCACAAAAAGTAGGAGTGTGCTCATGACATTTGTTAACGATACAAAGTTGAGAGGCATCATACATACAGCGGAGAATCAGAAAATTATACAGGAAGAATTTAACTTTGAAGAATGAATTAGCAAAAATTGGATGAAATTTAATAGGACAAAGTGTAAGGTCATGCATATAGGTCTAATAATAAGAATTTCTGCTCCAAATTGGGTGCTTATCAGTTGGATACAACAGAGGAGGAGAGAGACCTGGGTGTGTTGGCTGATCAGAGAATGACTATGAGCCACCAATCAGATGTGGCTGTGACAAAGGCAAATGCCTTCCAGGATGTATCAGGCATTTCCAGGAGAGATAGAGAAGTATTAATGTCATTGTACTAGGCACTGGTAAGACCTCGTTTGGAATACTCCCTTTCTCCCATACTTTATTTAGACTGTAAACTCTTTAGAGTAGAGATTGTGTCCTATTGGGTATCATACAGTGCTTAGCACACTTGCATCCTGATCTCTGTTGGGGCCTGCAGAGTCTACTGTCATACACAGTAATATTAATAAATTAACTGACCCCTCCACAATCCCCTGGTAACAAAGCACCATAAAATAATCTTCATAAAAGGCTCCATTTTTTGGTCTATTTGCCAGATTGTTCTGATTTGTATCCGTATCTGGTTTACATTCATCTCCCTCGTTGGCTGCTATCCGACCATTTCTACTTACTAGCTGGGAGAGGAGTCAAGCTGCTCCTTCAACAGCCAGTGATAATTGTTGCAATGTGAGGCAGCTGGCAGGCTAATGCACCTACACTAAAGCTGTGGCCTGCAGCTTGGAAAGGAAATTGAATGAATCTGAAACCTTTTGTCCCATTTGTTAATATTTTACAATTTCTTTTGATAAATCTCTTTTTTCCTGTCTCCATATTGTACAGCATGGGGCCGCCGAGTGCCTAATTTATTATTTGACAGTTCTATGCATGCTTCAAATAATGGATTGCAAAGTTACTATACTATTCCAAACAGGGTTAGCAAGTTTATTCATACAGTGAGAGAAAATGTTAAAAGTAAGAAGGAAGATTTATTTACCCTAGATTACTGAGAACTTGTAAAACATATAAATAAATGATAGCTTCCTTTGAATTTAAGGGTTGATTGGTTCCATGAGGGTCTTTATATATTCCTGCTAAATATACAACTGATTCTACAGAGAATTGCAGAAGGGGCGGTACAACTAATCTTTTACATTTATCCTTTTCTCTTAGATTCTTTACTTAAGCATAATCACAGTGATAAATCCACTTTGTGGGTGCAAGTGTGAGATGGCCAACCTGAAGTTTCTCAGACAGGCCTGAGGTCTCTAAGACCCACAACCATTCTCTTGTTCTTCTCATTTATCAAAGGGACCCTATGATCTAGCTTCTGCATTTGTATGACAACCAGAAGATTGCCAATTGTCTTGGAAATGTAAAATAAACACTTTTTCTACATATGTTAATGCCATTGTTTATTGACTACTTACTCAGCTTGGATGTAATTGGGGTCATTAGGGAAACATAAGCAGCTCAGAGGCTGTCAATACCTGACCTTTAAAATATTCACTACATTCGGTGTTACATGATGTTTAACAAGCTAGCCTTTTCATGAGAATGCAGCTGTTGTTTCCAAGCAAGCAGGAATAGAGGTGCTATTTCTTGCTGAAAACTTTTTTTAAAGAAGGGGTTTTATCTCGACCATGGAGTTGAAACAATTTGGAGCAAAATATATTTCATGGAACATCTATTTTGAGGTTCACATGCATTGGAAAAAGCTGCAACAAGTGTCACATGAAAGAAAAAAGAACCAAAAGAGCACCAGGATTAAAACATTCACCTAAAGTATTTTCATGTTATGATGTTTGGTAAATGTAAATCAAGCCATCTTAAGGCTGTCTCAAGCAAAACTTTAAACTGGGGTTCTGATTACTGAGAGAAGGTTGAAGAATCTCTCATCAGCAGACCATAAAGAAAAAAGCAAAAGCTATCACTAACATGCAGATGTTATCAGGATGTGACTTCAGCACAGCTATGCATCTCGACAGAGACACAAAACTGCAGATGTTTAACACATTATTGTGGAACCTAACAACAAACTATTCTACTGTAATTATTTACATTTTATACAAAAAGATATTTTATTTCTTGTGCCTCGACTGCAGAATTTGAGTTAATAGTTCCTGTCAATAAAAGCAAACAAGTTTTTCACTGAGTTAATTAGAGTTATTAATAGTTCCGAATTGGCTGATATAAAATGCTTCCATTTTAAGTTGATCTTAGAAAAACCAACCAAAACAAACAAAAAAGATATCCCACACTGAAAAAACAGAGTAAACTATGTTCTTTTAACACAATGTTTGAATTAACATTGAGTACTTTCAGACAATGGCTATATAAGCATACAATCCAGTGCAGAAAGGGAAACACAAAAAACATTAAAAAAATAAAAGTAATGCCCATGAAAACCAGAATTGTTGTGAAATGTGCAATATAGAAAGAAACTTGGGCTGCCGTCCGGAAAACATGTATCCATCCTGGTAACTTTACACACCTGAATAACTTTATGCACAAAAGCAATCCCACTTAAATTACTTGTGTGTAAGTATTTGAAGGGTGAGGTCTTGTACTGGTTTTAGCAAGCTGGAAAAAAGTTTAGAACTTTGAGGCAAACAGTTAACAGGTAGGATAGCTCATCCTGCACTGTTCACTAGACACAGTAACTTGTAAATCTAGAAAGCAAGACAAGTTGTTAAAGTAGGCCATGTGAGTACAAAATGCATTCTTGAGGTAATAGATTATCTGAAGTCACTCAGCTTTGAATCTGGTGTCCAATTCTTCTAACAGCTTTTTACTTCATCAGATTTTATTTGCTAGATTTTGAAGAGCCAGAAGCAAAGGATTCTGTGATGTGATTGGTTGTGAGACTAATTTTTTTTAATTAAAAAAATCATTGGTGTTATTCATTTTCCAAACATGGAAAAAGTGCATTGTTGTCCCAAATAAAAAAATCAACTTTTTTCTGTTCTCAGCTGATAACCAGTTCAGAATGTATCAGTTGTGGTTGAAATAGGTCAGTTTACTAGTGCCCTCTTCTGCTTTACATTGGTCTCTGCTGCCCTCTCCTAACCTCTGCTCTCCCTCTAGCAGTTTCTGTTCTTTCTCTCACTGATCCAGCAGGACCTTGGCCCCCTCAGGTCCCTTATGTCAAACAAGCTGGCATCTACTACACTACATGGCCTGAAGGTGACTGCAGAGAGAGAGAGGGAAAGAGAGAGAGTAGTTCATGGAAAAGCAGGATAGCTTCTCTGAAAAAATACATCAATCACACCAGTCCAGCTATCTCAATTAACCCTTAGTTAAGCTGGGACCTCCTGGAGAAACTGAAAAGAATTTGAGGGAATAAGAGATGCTATCTGCCACAAGGATTACCACTCGACATGTGGATCAAAGACAATTCCACATTTTACCCTAGTGATTAGCTGTAATTAAATAAAATAAGTCTGTTTAAACTTCATTAGCAGCAAGACGTTTGCTACAGCAGGGTGGGCACAAATCATCCATTCTTAATTAAAAGATAATCCACAGGATGACCATAATCTTCTTCTAAAAATACATGATTTCCCCCTGAAAGATTTCCTTATCAAATAAGGATAAATAACGGTTTCTATGTGTTCAAGATATGAAGGAATGGATGCTCCTTCCTGTTTGCTTGAGTGAGTGCTGAATGTGCCAGATAACATCACTTTGGCATGCTATTATCTAAAATGGTAGAATACCTCACTTCAGCAAAGTCTCACATAAATCTTTGAAAACAAAGACATTGCATATGTATGAGCTGAAATAGATATGACAGTGTTGGCACATTAATATTCCTGACACTTGGGGGGGTTTCAAACTTTTAAGGAGAAGTTATCAATGAATTCAGGCTATAGTTGGTGAAAGAGGGCAACTACTAATCAGGACTAACCAAACATACTGAAATTACATAGTAAAGGAAAAAGGTATTGGGTCAAATGTATATTACAGATAGTCCCTTAAGAACAACTAATTTGGGATAGAAATCAAGGTTGCACTCAGTATCACATAAATAGTATTCCGGGAGTATCAGTCTTAATCAGTGGAAAAAGAACACTACTCCTGTAGACACTTTGAGAGTGTATGGGTAACATATGTTTCCAATTATTCCATAACAGCCCTCATTAAAAGTAACTACAGAGCCTAATTGAACAGTCCTCTGCATAGTTGCTTTTGGACTGAAAATGGTCCTAGTGTGGCATGTTGTCGGTTATTTATCTATTTTTAGTGCTTGATGTGAAAAAAAAACGGTATCCACTTCACTCTGCTGCGTTGACATAAACAGCTGTCGAGAATGTAAATCATGCAATAGAACTGACACTGTAGTTCCAGCTATCTGATTCTTTTGGGGCTGATCATGATCCCATATGGAAAGGACCACTTCTGTAAACAACAACAAGTGTTTTTCCACTGAATGCATCCGATGAAGTGAGCTGTAGCTCACGAAAGCTTATGCTCAAATAAATTGGTTAGTCTCTAAGATGCCACAAGTCCTCCTTTTCTTTTTGCGAATACAGACTAACACGGCTGCTACTCTGAAACCAAAGAAAATATCAGTCCCTCCTAAGCATTAACAAACCTTAGTGAATTATAATTCACTCTGAGACAAAAAATGACACTGTCTTTTGGTTTATGCTTCATTTGGATAGTGTATGCACTGATACATTCAAATGCTGTACTTAGGCCCTGATCCTACATGGATGCAGGGGCCCACCCACAGATAGCTGAATGTACGGTCAGGACTTTAGATTGTGGGCAGACAATCTATGAGGCACCTAGTATGCGTTTTAAATCATATGAATAGATGAAGTAAACAAAAGCCACTAAATCATTAGCAGAGGATGAAGATTCTTGTGTTAGAATCTGAACATAATTCTTCAAACTCCTCTTTATAACTTAAACTTAATATTGAAATGTTTGCAGGTAGTGACCATTTCCCATAGAGTACAGCAGGTCTGTATACAAGCTGACCTTGAGGTTTAGGACAGAAGGGCTGTTTAAAAGATTGTCCATTACTGCAAACCTGATTTTTGGTTTCTGGCTCTCTAGCCATTTATCATTTTTTGCACATTTTTGCATCTCAGGCTTGGTCTGAGCCCAGACTCCTGACACCCCATAACCTCTCAGCTCACACGGATGAGGGCCTAAAAAATGGTCTTTCACAAACAAGCATGAAACTAGCTCTTGATAAAGGCATCTCAAACCCATCTGATGACAAGTCAGCTTTTTTATATAAGGGAGTGCCTCCAAATATTTTAAAACGTTCATAAAATCCTGTGGAGGTGCTGAGGTCAGTGCTTTCAAAACAACTAGAAATACATCTGTGCTTTGGTCTTGATTTAACTCTTTTATTACACTAATGCTATCTGTCATTTCCTGTGTGCGTCAGCATTGCTGTGACTGGCAAAACATCATGGATAGACCACACAAAAAAAGAAAGAATCTTGTACTGTGCTATGATAAGCAATACTGCTTTAAAAATATATTCCAAGGTGATAGATTATCTGGCAACAGCAAGATATTACATTTGCCATGGTCTTGAACTATAATATACACTGGGAGACAACTGTATAAATGGTATTGCCTCCAGTCTATTGTATTGGTTTCTAATTCTTTTATAGCTCCACTATTTTGGATAGGTCTCACTTCAAATGAAGTTTGCACTGATCTTGGAAATAGTGTAGTCCATTCCCAGTGCATATAGGCCTGGTTGTGTCTCTCTTCTATAAATGGAGTAGTAGTTTAGACCCCAAATCATCAAGGTCCTTACACATGGGCATAATTTTAAACACATGTATAATCCCACTGAAGTAAATGGAAATATTCATGTGCTTAAGTATCTTGCTGCATGGGACCTCAAATACTACTCCATCTGAGTAAGAGTGGCACAACCTGTCTTTACAGGGTGCCGACAAACTACTTTCACTGTCCATTTAGCAGGAATTATATCAATAGTTCTAACTTCCAATGGGAGTTTAGAATCATAGAAGATTACGGTTGAAAGAGACCTCAGGAGGTCATCTAGTCCAACTCCCTGCTCAAAGCAGGACCAACCACAACTAAATCATCCCAGCCAGGGCTTTGTCAAGCCGGGCCTTAAAAACCTCTAAGGATGGAGATTCTACTACCTCCCTAGGTAACCCATTCCACTGTTTCACCACCCTCCTAGTGAAATAGTTTTCCTAATATCAAACCTAGATCTCCCCCACTGCAACTTGAGACCATTGCTTCTTGTTTTGTCATCTGCCACCACTGAGAACAGCCTAGCTCCATCCTCTTTGGAACCCCCCTTCAGGTATCATAGAATCATAGAATATCAGGGTTGGAAGGGACCTCAGGAGGTCATCTAGTCCAACCCCCTGCTCAAAGCAGGACCAATCCCCAACTAAATCATCCCCACCAGGGCTTTGTCAAGCCTGACCTTAAAAACTTCTAAGGAAGGAGATTCCACCTCCTCCCTAGGTAACGCATTTCAGTTTTTCACCACCCTCATAGTGAAAAAGTTTTCCCTAATATCCAACCTAAACCTCCCCCACTGCAACTTGAGACCATTACTCCTCATTCTGTCATCTGCTACCACTGAGAACAGTCTAGATCCATCCTCTTTGGAACCCCCTTTCAGGTAGTTGAAAGCAGCTATCAAATCTCCCCTCATTCTTCTCTTCCGCAGACTAAACAATCCCAGTTCCCTCAGCCTCTCCTCGTAAGTCATGTGCCCAGCCCCCTAATCATTTTCGTTGCCTTCCGCTGGAGTCTCTCCAATTTGTCCAGATCCTTTCTGTAGTGGGGGTCCGAAAGCTGGATGCAATACTCCAGATGTGGCCTCACCAGTGCCGAATAGAGGCGAAAAATCACCTCCCTCGATCTGTTGGCAATGGTCCTACTAATACAGCCCAATATGTCGTTAGCCTTCTTGACAACAAGGGCACACTGTTGACTCATATCTAGCTTCTCGTCCACTGTAATCCCCAGGTCCTTTTCTGCAGAACTGCTGCTTAGCCAGTTGGTCCCCAGCCTGTAACAGTGTATGGGATTCTTCTGTCCTCAGTGCAAGACTCTGCACTTGTCCTTGTTGAACCTCATCAGATTTCTTTTGGCCCAATCCTCCAATTTGTCTAAGGTCACTCTGGAACCTATCCCTACCCTCCAGCATATCTACGTCTCCCCCAAAATTAGTGACATCTGCAAACTTGCTGAGGGTGCAATCCATCCCATCATCCAGATCATTAATGAAGATATTGAACAAAACCAGCCCCAGGACAGACCCCTGGGGCACTGCGCTTTATAAGGCTGCCAACTAGACATCGAGCCGTTGCTCACTATCCGTTCAGCCTGACGATCTAGCCACCTTTCTATCCACCTTATAGTCCATTCATCCAATCCATACTTTTTAAATTTTCTGGCAAGAATACTGTGGGAGACCATATCAAAAGCTTTGCTAAAGTCAAGGTATATTACGTCCACCGCTTTCCCCATATCTACAGAGCCAGTTATTTCATCATACAAGACAATCAGGTTGGTCATGCATGACTTGCCCTTGGTGAATCGATATTGACTGTCTCTGTTCACCTTCCTCTTCTCCAAGTGCTTCGAAATGGATTCCTTGAGGACCTGCTGCATGATTTTTCCAGGGACTGAGGTGAGGCTGACTGGTCTGTAGTTCCCTAGATTCTCCTTCTTCCCTTTTTAAAATATGGACACTATATTTGCCTTTTTCCAATCATCCAGGATCTCCCCCAATTGCCACTAGTTTTCAAAGATAATGGCCAATGGCTCTGCAATCACATCAGCCAACTCCCTCAGCACCCTCAGATGCATTAGATCCGGACCCATGGGCTTGTGCATGTCCAGCTTTTCTAAATAGTCCTTAACCTGTTCTTTCACCACTGAGGGCTGCTCACCTCCTCCCCATACTGCTGCCCAGAGAAGCAGTCTGGAAGCTGACCTTGTCTGTGAAGACTGAGGCAAAAAAAGTATTCAGTACTTCAGCTTTTTCCACATCATCTTTCACTATGTTGCCTCCCCCATTCTGTAAGGGTCCCACACTTTCCCTGACCTTCTTCTTGTTGCTTACATACCTGTAGAAACCCTTCTTGTTACCCTTCACATCCCTTGCTAGGTGCAACTCCAATTGTGCTTTGGCCTTTCTGATTACACCCCTGCATGCTCGAGCAACATTTTTTATACTCATCTCTAGTCATCTCTCCAAGTTTCCACTTCTTGTAAGCTTCCTTTTTGTGTTTAAACTCACCAAAGATTTTTCTGTTAAGCCAAACTGGTTGCCTGCCATATTTGCTATTCTTTCGGCACATCAGGATGGTTTGTTCCTGCATCCTCAATAAGGCTTCTTTAAAATACAGCCAGCTCTCCTGAACTCCTTTCCCCCTCATATTAGCTTCCCAGGGCATCCTGCCCATCAGTTCTCTGAGGGAGTCAAAGTCTGCTTTTCTGAAGTCTAGGGTCTGTTGCTCTCTTTTCTTCCTTTTGTCAGGATCCTGAACTCGACCATCTCATGGTCACTGCTGCCCAGGTTGTCACCCACTTCTACTTCCCCTACCAATTCTTCCCTGATTGTGAGCAGCAGGTCAAGAGGAGCACGGCCCCAATTGGTTCCTCCAGCACTTGTACCAGGAAGTTGTCCCCAACACTCTCCAAAAACTTCCTGGATTGTCTGTGCACCACTGTATTGCTCTCTCAGCAGATGTCAGGGAGATTGAAGTCCCCCATGAGAACCAGGTCCTGTGATCTGGAAACTTCTGTTAGTCGTCCGAAGAAAGCCTTGTCTACCTCATCCTCCTGGTCTGGTGGTCTATAGCAGATGCACACCACCCTGGTTGCTCTCATTTCTGAACTTACTCCAAGAGCTATTTTTTAAGAGCTATTCGGGTTAAAAAAAAGTCCATCAAAAATGCCAGTAATCTACTACAGTTTATGTATCGGAAAAAGACAGCCCAAAGACAGATTCCCATAAACCTGTTTGCCTTTTGACTGAAAAAAAAATCTGTTGTTTACCAAAAAATTCATTATATATTAAATAGACAAAACGTTCATGGTATGGAACCACTGATATTCAATGCACAATGAAAATGAATTCACTGGATTCTTTAAAATGTTCTCTTGCATGTCATTTCATTGCAGAAAATAATGAATTGCTGCCTCTTCTTCCTCCCAGTGCATATTTGGGATAGTTTACATGACTTTGAAATGGCTTAAATACTTCATCGCCTACTGTTGTATCCCCTCATAAAGAGAAGAAAAAGACATTTACTTTCACTGTTGACTACATGGATTTCTTACCACCATATGGGACTGAGAAAAATGTAGGTAATATTGCTTTTAAAGAAAAAAACAACAACGAGCATAAGATAACATTTATATAAGAGTTATATGAAAAATATCTAATCAGATATAAGGAGAATCCCAATATATGTACATACGTTTTAGGGCAGTAGGAAGATTTTGTAAAACCTCTGATAAAAAAGAACTAATAATATTGCCTTGGAATGTTATCTATAGCTAGGGATATAATTATGTTCCCTGTAACTGTTAATTCTGAAGGTTTGTACATATAGAAATTATATCCATGTGTACCATATTCCATTAGAAAAATCCAATATGAATGTAAAATCTACCCACCCACTTTTTCTTTCTGCTTATATAAACCAGCATACCTACCACAGATCTTCTGTGCCTATACCTGCTTCAGATTTCAGTCTGACGAGTAAATCACATCTCTCCCCCCCCCCCCAACCACACACACACAAACCCACTATCCTGCTGGTAATAGCTTATCTAAAGTGATCACTCTCCTTACAATGTGTATGATAATCAAGGGCCATTTCCAGCACAAATCCAGGGTTTAACAAGAACGTCTGGGGGGGGGGGTAGGAAAAAACAAGGGGAAATAGGTTATATTTTACATTTTTATGTATACAGTATTACCTTTTGCTAGGAAGAATCACTGTGACTGCAGTGGCAGCTGAGGCACTCTGAACTGTCGCCTAACTTTTTTTTTTCTTTCTTTTTTTTCCTTTTTTTAATCGCAAATCAGAATTTCAGAGTGTCAGAGTGGTTGGTTGATCAGGGGACAATTTTCATGACAATTTTCAGCTAGATGTTACATTTTAAAAAAAACTCTAAGAATAAACACGATAGTTTATTCAGCTGAAAACTTTTAAATTCTTCCTACTACTAATAAAACATTTTTATGATTAAAATAGTTTTCGGTATCATATGTTTGATTTTTCTCTATGGAATACTATGTATACATCTATTTATGTGTGTCTATGTACAGACGTTTGTAACTATAGATTTATAAAATATATATAAATCCCTAATATATGTATAAAATAGTATTCATACTAATGTTTATATTGCTATTATTTTTATATATAATACAAAAATGGTTCCAATACATGGTCTAATTTTAAACTGTGATTTTCACAGGCACAGTACTCACCTGTGTGAAATCCCATTGACTTCACTGGTACTCTGCATGGCCATAGAAGTCCATTCACAGAGATTACAATGCAAGATCAGGGCCTCAATGGCAAATAATGTGCAGTACGTCTTAGTTTTCTGCACACACAGAAACGTAAGCATGCATGAATATCTAAAGCAAAAGAGTAGCAATTGCAATTCTGTTGACTTTATATTATTTTGAAAAATCTGTATTTTAAAATATGTTTAGAAAATATATCATAGCGGAATATATATTTTATGGGTTAATGGATATTTGGAAGTAGCTTCTTTGAAAATATAGAATATTTTGTAGGCACAGAAGCATATTATAAACACAACAGATGGGGTGGTACAATTACTGTAGATTCTGTAAATCTTGACCTTTCACACTTAATGTCTCTCTCTCTCTCTCTCTCTCAAAAAAAACCAATAAATCCAGTCTCATCAATCAGATGGGGAGTGGGGGAGAAAGATGTGATTTACTCGTCAGACTGAAATCTGAAGCAGGTATAGGCACAGAAGATCTGTGGTAGGTATGCTGGTTTATATAAGCAGAAGGAAAAAGTGGGTGGGTAGATTTTACATTCATATTGGATTTTTCTAATGGAATATGGTACACATGGACATAATTTCTATATGTACAAACCTTCAGAATTAACAGTTACAGGGAACATAATTATATCCCTAGCTATAGATAACATTCCAAGGCAACATTATTAGTTCTTTTTTATCAGAGGTTTTACAAAATCTTCCTACTGCCCTAAAACGTATGTACATGTATTGGGATTCTCCTTATATCTGATTAGATATTTTTCATATAACTCTTATATAAATGTTATCTTACGCTCGTTGTTGTTTTTTCTTTAAAAGCTATTACCAGCAGGAGAGTGGGGTGGGTGGAGAGAAAACCTTTTATAGAGGTAAACACCCATTTTTTCATGCTTTGTGTGTATAAAAAGATCTTCCACAGTATGCATCCGATGAAGTGAGCTGTAGCTCACGAAAGCTTATGCTCAAATAAATTGGTTAGTTTCTAAGGTGCCACAAGTACTCCTTTTCTTTTTGTAAAATATAATGTGGCATCAAATGTATCACAGCAAAAGAATTATTCATTTTAGCATCTGTTTTGTTGGTGTTTATCAACTGAAGGTAAATTGTTTCCAGCACTGAAATTGTAATGATTAACCGTTTTTCTGTTAGGTGTAGGCTATTAGTCCAGGAGAATTTCAGTAGTAAAAGAGATCCTATCTCTAGCCTTACTTTGAGCATGTAAGTGCAAATGCATTAGATAAGTCTTTCCCCTTTACTTCCCCATACCTCCACCTGTACTTATTTACCAGTCCAAGACCTTTGATTCAATGGTGCACATTTTCAGCAGGAATGCAGCTTTGGTGACTGCAGATCAGGAGTTTGGGTCCACTGCAAATTAGAGCTTGCACAACTGCAGGAGAGGTGGATATTGACAATAAACCAGAGCTCAGCATAACTAAAGGCCCACTCAAACTGCCATTGACTTCAGTAGGAGTTACATCAAGTAGGTAGGAGAGGCACTATATATCAGTCACAGAAACCTAAGCACCAGTGTTGGCATACGTCTCCGTATATGAGGACCACTGAATTATACAGCTAGGGTGACCAGACTGCAAGTGTGAAAAATCGGGATGCGGGATGGGGGTAATAGGAGCCTATATAAGAAAAATACCCAAAAATCGAGACTGTTCCTATAAAATTGGGACATCTGTTGGGGGATAAAGGGGACTACACTGTAGCACTATAAATAAAAGCACAAGGGTGAAACACCGGAAGAAGGCGTGAGGACTCTTATTTTGCCAGCCTAAGCACAGGGGAGTCAAGGAGGAAACCTGTGCGGACCCTGTGACAGAGAGTAAAAGTTTTTTGTTTTTTTTTTAACTATCTCATTGGGAAACAAGAATGAGGCATGAGACACGATTACAAGAATAATGCCTGAAACATTAGAAGAGGTGATACAAGTGTTCAATGAATATTGTGACACCAGAGAATGAGACAATGAAGAGAGACTGCTTTTCTGCCCAAAACCAAGTAGCAGAAGAGGGTATAGGTACTTATATTGCAGAGCTAAGAAGTCTGGCATCCACATATAACTTTGGAGACGTAGGATAGGTTGTGGGACCCACTGTTCTAGCTTACAGGAGAAATCATTGAGAGAAACAGAAAATTATTATTAATACTAATCAAACCCGACAGAAATGCTGCCAAATAACAGCTGAACTGTCCATGGAAAGGATCAAAACAGTGTCAGCCACTAGTGCAGAACAAATACACAGATTCAAGCTAAAGGAACCAAGGAAGCAGGACACAGACGGGCCAAACTGAGACTGCAGGCATCATGGTCCACAATACACACTGAGGAAAGCAACACAGTAAGTAGAAAGAAAATGTGCCCAGCCTATGGGCAATGGTGCAAAGGACGTGGGAAACAGAATCACTTTATATTCCAGTGCAGCAGCTACCCCAGGAAATGAAAAGCAGCAGTATATTCAGTGACTGAAGATGTAGAGACTTCCAATGAAGATGAGGATATCTACACTTTGACTTTAGCAGATTCAAAGACTCTCAATACACATGTAATGCAGAACAAGGCAACTGCTGATTCAACTGCCATATTTACTACTATATTTCTTAGATCAGTGACAAATTCAGTACCAGTTGGATTGTGGAACCACCTGTAGTGTGATCCCAGCAACACTAATAAACTGCAATATTAGAGTGGAAAAAGGTGATCAAGCGCTGGTGATGTACAATAAAACCATTCTGAGGCCACTGAGCAAATACAGGCTGTTGATAAAAAACACACAAACCAGGAGACTTATCACTTGACATACAGGAATGTTGACACAAAGGAGTACCACCCATTACTGTGCAGCAGGGCAGTGGATCTGATTGCAGTACACCACCAGAATATCCTCAACCTGGGAGAGGAAGGAGAACAGTTGCTGTGGGTCCTGCATAGCACTTTAACAGAAGATAAGGATATATTTCAAGCAGATGTACACTCAGGGGGCAAACTGAACAAAAGAGACCTCCCCCCACCCACATGTACAGCCCAGGAGACTACCAAAACATGGAGTTCTATCAGCACTGGTGGAGTTACTGAAGAAGGAACGGGCAATCCTGCAAAGAAGAGGTGTTATTACACCTGTTGAAACTATCATAGAGTGGATTAGCAGCCTAGTAGAGGTGAGAAAACCATCAGATAAATTTAGGTTCTGCATTGATCACAAACCACTTAACAGAGCACTGAAAAGACATCATTGTCCATTACCAACGATTGAGGACATACTGTTGGAACAATGTAGGGCAAATGTGTTCACTGTTTGTGATATTAAGAATACGTTCTGACATACTGAACTAAATGAGCCATCCAACGCTCAACCACATTTACCACACATTTTGGCAGGTACCACTGGGTATGAATGCTTATGGACATCAGTGCAGTCCCACAGGTGTTCCAATGTAAACCGAACTAGCAGTAGAAAGACTCCAGGAGATCAAGATTGTAGCTGATGGCATTCTTATTATAGGAGAAGGAGATAAGGAAGACTCAATCTAGGGCTGTGATACCAAGCTGTGACTATTCCTAAACAGGTGCTGGGAGCAGAATATTAGGCTGAATACAAACTCCCTGAAGATGAGGAGCATTGAGGTCCCCTACCTTGGGCATTACTTGACTTTCATGGGACTCAGGACAGACACTGAGAAACAGAGGAAATGCACAGACCAAAGGATGTGAATGGAGTTCGGTGAAGTATAGGGATGGCCAGCTATCTTTCCAGATTCTGCACACACATATCTAAGCCAGTGAGCCTTTGAGACAGTTAACACACGATGCAGCAAGGGAGTGGTCAGTAACAGGCATTTGAAAAAGTAAAGAAAATCAGAAACTAGAAACTTTTTCTAAAGTACTGAAAAACCCTGTGGATCAGCTTGACAAAGTTCCTCCTCTACCTTGGTGGGTATTGCACTTATTGGTGGATTTGCTCGCCTCGGAGATTCACAGCAGCCCTCAGTTTGGCCGTTTTCGTAAACTCCTCCTGTGTCTGATCAGGAGTTGGGAGGTTTGGGAGGAACCCAGGCCCGCCCCCTACTCCGGGTTCCAGCCCAGGGCCCTGTGGATTGCAGCTGTCTAGAGTGCCTCCTGGAACAGCTGTGCGACAGCTACAACTCTCTGGGCTACTTCCCCATGGCCTCCTCCCAACACCTTTTTGATCCTCACCACAGGACCTTCCTCCTGGTGTCTGATAATGCTTGTACTCCTCAGTCCTCCAGTAGTACGCCTTCCCACTCTCAGCTCCTAGTGCCTCTTGCTCCCAGCTCCTCACATGTACACCTCAAACTGAAATGAGCTCCTTTTTAAACCCAGGTGCCCTGATTTAGCCTGCCTTAATTGATTCTATCAGCTTCTTGATTGGCTGCAGGTGTTCTAATAAGCCTGTCTGCCTTAATTGTTTCCAGAAAGTTCCTGATTGTTCTGGAGCCTTCCCTATTACCTTATCCAGGGGAAAGGGACCTACTTAACCTGGGGCTAATATATCTGCCTTCTATCACTCTCCTGTAGCCATCTGGCCCGACCCTGTCACAATCAACTAGAGCTACAGTGATGCCTCAGAATGAGGCCTAGGAGCAAGACTGATGCAAAGTCAGCACTCTACAACATTTTCTAGTAGAGCTCTGACAAACACAGAAAGGAGATATGGTCAGATAAAAAGGAGCTATGGGTTGTGCTCTTTGGAATGGAACAATTTCATCAGTTCACCTTTGGGCACAAGTAGACATGGAGTCTGATCAGAAGCGATCAAAAAGCAGCATGAAGAAGCCACTGAGGAGTGCACCCAAGAGAACACAATGCATGTTATTGAACTCCAGCACTATGATGTGAGGATAAGTTACTGCTCAAGAAAGTCACTACTGGTGGCAGATACACAGAGTAGGGTATGCCTTCCACAGTACGACACAGATGGCTCTGTGGAACAGGAGACAGGGTTTATCAACATGCTACAATACCTTCTCATCTGTGATGGGAGGCTCCAGGGAATCTAATAAAGCACCGAGCAGGATGGCGGCTTCAGGCAGTAAAATAATTCATATTCCAGGATTGGCCAGATGGCAAGGAGCAAGTGCCACTGGATGTTACCCCCTACTACCAAGGGAAGGATGAGCTGTGGGTGCAAAATGGGATTCTATTTAAAAGGGACTATAGCACAGTGACTACTTACTTTTTCTCCCCCACTCTTCAGGACCCTTTAAGAACTCCAGTCCACAGGTACTTCAAACAATCCCCACAAGGGGTCCCATTTATTTAGTCCTCTGGGTACACGCTGGTCCTCTGGGCCACAACCTCAGTTCAGTATCCTTCTCCCAGTAGTCCAAAATAACACCCTCTTTTAAAATCAAACACAAACTCGCACAATCTTCATCCCAGTTTCAACTGGGCACAGCCCCTCCTCCCTGAATGTCTATCTGTTTTGTTGGTTCCCAGGACTTCTTGCCTGGAGTTTGTCTCTTTATCCATAGGCCTTCTCAGTTGGTACCTTCCTCTGCTGACTCAGGGCCCTGCAGGAACCTTCTTACTACTCCCTGCGGCATCTACATTCATTGTTGCAGTCTTCTCATCTTTTCCAATTTACTGCCAGCCTTCCTGCCCCTGGCAGGCTCAACTCCTCTCTTAGCCCCACAACCTTCCCTGAAGTTTCCTACTGCCTTTTATATTTGAATCACCTGATTCCTTTCATGTGGGGCTCATCCTGTAACCAGGGCTAGCTTAGCCCCATGCTCTCCAGCACATGGACAAGCCACCCTGTTACAGGGACAAACCACTAGTCCCAAGAGATTAAAAATTGATATAAAGACAGAGGTATCGGCTTTACACTTTGGGATGGAGACATCCCTGAAATAAGCCAGGAAGAGTATCTACCAGCGAGACAAGAATGTCATTGAGATCATACATAGAAAAGTGTGAGGCGTGCAAGGATTATAGTGATCAACAACACAAGGAGACTTTATGCCTCATGAAATCCCAACCCGACCCCGGGAAAAGGTCAGAACAGATCTGTTCACTTTTAAGGACAGGGACTGCCTGGGCACAGTAGGTTACTGCTCCAGCTTCCAGGAGGTGGACTACCTGGAGGATAATCAGGCAAGAACTGAAATCAGGAAACTAAAGGCTCATTTTGTTGGGTATGGCATACCGGACAAATCTCCAGACAATCTGAGCACAGTGTGTCCGCCATTTGGCACTGCAACCGAATTAAAACTATTCAGCGCTAAATGAGAATTTTAGCACAAGATGTCTTCCTCTGGCTACCTATGATGCAATGGATAGGCAGAGTCGTAGTAAAAACAGCCAAGAGACTGATGACAAAGGGAAATCAGACAGGAAGGGATCCTTATCTGGCAGTGTTGGACCATTCCAATACAAGTGCCCAGGGATGAGATAGTAGCCCTGTGTCATGGTGCTGGTAAGTGGCTCACAACTGAGAGTGCCAATCTTAGGACAGACTGTCAGAAAACAGGGTAGACATCCCAAATTGGTGGCATATTCTATAATTAGATCTTACCAAACAAGTAAGAAGCATGCACTCCTGGAGTACTATATTAGCTTTACCATGGAGCCACAGATGCTCCTCTTAGGATCTCCACTCCACTCCACTCCACTCCAGCACTTGCCACCCAGACAAGCCGGACTTTGTGATAAAAAGTTATTAAAACTAAAAATCACTTCACATTAGGTTCTTCCAACCCCAAAAGGTTGGTCACTCATGCCAGGTCAGTGGATACTCTGGATCCCATGCCAATAATAATGCTTTTAGCCAATCTTTTAGTAAACTCACTAAAGATTTATTAGCTAACAAAAAGGAATGAGAGTTATTGAGGGCTTAAAGCAAGTAAACTACCTAACAGTTTGTAACAGTTTGTAAGAGTTTGTAACTTCAAATGATAATAGTTATGTGGTATCTGCTAGTTTCCCATAGGTCTATCAGGGTTGCCCAAAATGGCTTTATAAGACCTCCATCTTGTACCTGGAATACCCCCGATAGCTTCCAAATAAACCAGAGACGCAGAATCGCTCCCAAGGTTCCTTCTTATAGTTGAAAACAGTCTGAAAAGTGTTTTCAGCACAGCCTGGGTCTGTAGATTCCCCATTGTTGAACACACAATGACCCACACTTTGAAGTCAACATGTTCCTTCATTTACATTTGCAAGGCTCCAGTCTCCAATGTGGAAATATAATGTAAACACAATGTGATAGCCAGAAACAATTCTTCATTAGATTTCATGCAATTTTACACATCAAGTAAATTCACATATATACATTAACACACATTTCAGTCTAAGGCTAATTAGGTACAGGATACAGAAAGATGAGAGCAACGCAATCAGCATCTCTCTCGATTTCTGTAAGCTCTGATCTGAGCTGATCTGTCTGCGTCGCAGAGCTGGTAACCTGTTTAGACAGCATCACACCCTGCATACAGACTGATGGGCCTGAGAATCAAGAGGGATAGTCTGCGTTAGCCCAGCAGAGAAATGATGGACAGAAGCAGTTAATACAACATCAAGCTAAGCAGACAGCCCACTACAACAGAGGATCTGAGTCCACAGAAGGGCTAGGTTCAACATCAAATGACCATATAAAGCAATGGCAAAAGGCAACAATGCAAGCTGCAGTGCAACACAGGTTATATAAAGTAGCTACAGACTCAGGACAGTTGTGGAGATGAAACTGAAGACATCTGAGGAGTAGCAGCAAATAGCTGGTACACCTTGACATATGGGGCCAGGACCAGGAGGACTTAGAAAGAGCTTCAGCCATCAGCTGGCCTGATGTAGGATAGTTAGGTGAAATGAGGTATATGAACAACCCAAAGGACCAACAGAACAAAGGGAGCAGCAGGGTGGAGGCAAGTCTCCCACTAAAAGCAATAACACAAAGCAGTGGGAGAACTGAAGGTTTGTGAGGCCTAATGAGCTGTAAAGGGCTGGAGACAAAGGCCATGTCCCTAGAGTGGGCTATGTACTCATAACCTCTGGCCCCACCAAGTCAGCAAATGCTTGCACAAAAGACACCACAAGAACAAAAATTGTAGCAGCTTTGCTGATCTGTTCTATGTGGAAGGGTAAGCATGGAAGAAGGCATGAAGGTGCTAGCTAGAGAAGCAGGAAAGTCAAGGGTAGCAATACTAGCAAACCAGAGAGTGATGCAATCAGAGACACGAATCAATAAGTAGGGAGGGACAGAGATCTGAGCGTGGTGATGAGAAGATTGAATATGATGCAATGGAAAATGGGCTGAGGAAGAGGGAGTTGAAGTGAAGCAAGGAATTAAATAGGAATGGTAATCTATAATATTAACACGAATGCCTCTCTCTGAAACATCTCAATTACATTTCAGGAAAAGATGAATTTTCCATTTCCATTGCTAACTTCCCCTCATTTGTTTCTCATTACAATAAGTAAACAAGATTAAACGGCAAATCCTACAGTTCACAGAGTACGGCACACAGCTGAGCTGTCTTCCTGCAAATACTGTACAAGTGTATTAACCATCATATGTCCTTTGTAATGTCTGGATATTTCTCTCTCTTATGCAATTCTAAAAAGTTTTAAAATATATTGGCAGGTCCCAGTCAACCAGAAAAGCTGCAAAAGTCTTCTTTTGCCAATACACAGCTTTTAGTCTAATTGCTTATTTGCAGTCTCAGCAAGCCAGAGAGAATTTTATCCTCTTTGGCTCGTTTCTGAATACTAACTAGCCAGCCCAGTCAAGGCTCTCTAAAGAGTGAAACTGCATGAGAGACACTGCATTTGACACAGTCAGGAGGCAAAAGAAAGAGCAAAACAAAAGTCTATTCAGGTTTGAATCCTCTGATATACTCCCCCATCCCCCAACCCCTTTAAAAATAAAGAGAAAGGAAAAAACTCATGAATCCATGGCTGAACGCGTGACGTTGTCAGAATAAAGGATAATGAATGACAACTGACTGTCAGCACAATTCCCAGACTCTGAGTTATCATTTCTTGGCATTGCTCAACTTGGAAAAAAAAAAGTGTGAGTACATAACAAGGAAATATCTCACAAGTTTTTTATGAACACTTAAACACCAACCAGTTCATTGCGGTAGAGATAATTAAACCGGTCCACGTGGGTTTCCACCTGTGTGTAGTATATTTTTTTCTGAGAAATGTTCCCAATTCAACTCATTAAATGCTTTTCTATGGATAACAGTGCTAAATGATGCTGTCAAAGCCATAGGGGTCGGAAAACTATTTCCCCTTCATTTTCTTTTTCCTAAGTGAAGAGATCAGATATATTTAAAGCTGAGAACAATTACACATTCTTGATATTGTAATCTACCTGTTGGTTCAAAAAAAATCACCAGGATACATCTTTTAACATTTCTGTGCGTTTAACTTCTTTAGGAGCTCCTCTCAAACTCTTTTTTTCCCCCTGCAGATTTGCCCACACTCTCATCTTCGCTGACTGCCTTAATCCTTTGGCTCTTTGTTGTTCTAATGCATGATCAGCTTGTTTTTAAATCACTTCTACCAACATTTGTTAGTGCTGAAACATTACTTCAGGCTTCTACGTCTCCATAAATCCATATAAATAATGTTCAGGTTTTCCTGAGCAAGGTTCAAAAAGCTAATAGGGTTATTTAAGTATTTCATTTTAAGTTGGCAGACATTTAACTACATTTTATATACTAGCAGTAAGAATCTGAGCAGAGAGATTGCAAACCTGGAATGCTAGGTTATTTAGTAATTAAAGTAGATCTGGCCCATGCTCAAAGCACTATCTCACTTAAGCCTGTTGACCATCTGTACTAGAGAGACAATGATTCTATTCTCAGGCCTGTCAGTTTGTTAAGGTTCATAACTGCAAAGAGGACCAAGTTTCTAGATCTTGCCACACTAGGCATGAAGACTGCTCTGGAGTGTGGTTATCTTTTAGAGACAGGATTTAACTTAAGGGTGAGCAGTGAAAGAGGTTGAGACACTGATCTATATCACTTTAAATATTATCAGAAAGCTCAAACTTCTGTAACTGCCCCAGCAGGTGTTACTGTACATTATGAATGTTTAGAGAAGAATGAAGAAATCAGGGAGGGAGTGTAAGTGGAATGCAACAAGAAAAACAGGAGGAAGTTAATTTGTCCATTTCATTTTTTTCCAGCTACTCGGAAAAGACGTTTCTGCAGCTGACAGAGATGGTTTTTATAAGCTCCAGAGTTACATGAAACCTTTAAAAACCTAAAAACAAGGAATGTGTGCAGATAGGGTTTTAGACCACGACATTTACATTTTTGGGTAAACTGTCATTAGCTTTGTGAAGGGACAGCATTGTCAGAATAGGAGGTAAATAATGGACAAAGTAATGGACAAAACCTTCAGTCAAAACCAGTTCCCCGATTATGGGGAAGTACAAATCTGCATTTGAACAATGTGGTGTGGTTCCGACTTCTCTAAGATTACACAGGCATTTACCAATACTGTACACATAATAAAAGCCCCATATTTAAAAACTTTGGAAGATATTTGTGAATGTGCCATATTACATTACTAGGTGGGCCTAGTAATTTGTGAGAAGCTTTTGAGTGCTCACTTCAGAATTGCAGTAATACAAAAGATTATAGAGGCAACCAAGGGCTTCAGAGCCTTTCCAAAAGTGGAGATCCCTCCCTTGCCCCTCCTCTTCCCCCGAGGCCCCACCCTAAACAAGCTGGAAGCCGTAATGGGATCAGGGAGTCTGACCTCCGTGAGGGGTGGGGGGCGCCAAAAGCAGCCCCCACTCATGTCCCTGTTCCCCAGCTCCTCCACCCAGGGCAGGTGGAGGGACCCAGGCTCCCGCCAGTTGCCCATGTGGCTCTCCCTGACCTGGCTCCGCCAGCGGTAAGGTTGCTAACTTTCTACTTGCACAAAACTGAACACCCTTGCCCTGCCCCCTGCCCCTCCCCTCCAGGGCCCCACCCTGCCCTGCCCCTTCCCCAAGGCCCCGCCCCTGCTCACTCCATCCCCCGTCCCTCTGTTGCTTGTTCTCCCCATCCTCACTAGCTCATTTTCACCGGACTGGGGCAGAGTGTTGGGGCATGTGGGGGGTGAGGGCTCTGGCTGAGGGTACAGGCTCTGGGGTGGGGCTGGGGATGAGAGGTTTGAGGGACAGGAGGGTGCTCTGGGCTGGAACTGAGGGGTTGGAGGGCAGGTGGGGGATCAGGGCTGGGGCAGGGGGTTGGTCGCAGGCTCTGGGGTGGGGCTGGAGATGAGGGGTTTGTGGTGCAGAAGGGTGCTCCAGGATGGGACCGAGGAATTGGGAGGGTGGGAGGGGGATAAGGGCTGGGCGCTGGGTCAGAGGTGCAGGCTCTGGGCAGCGCTTACCTCAAGCAGCTCCCAGAAGCAGCAGCATGTCCTCTCTCCGGCTCCTATGCAGAGGCCTGGCCAGGAGAAACAGGAGAAAAAAGGCGAAAAGGATGACGTTGAGTGTATGCACTGCAAATGGTGTGGCCCAAATATTAAATGCAAATATTTATAGGCTAATAGTTCTAAGTCTACAACAGTAAATTGTTTATTCAGATGAAAAGTTTTATTGGGGATTAGAGATACAGAGTTTTTCTGAACTCAGAGGTGGCATTGTGTTTTGAGTTCTGTTTTAGTTCTGCAGCAAACCACATTGAATTCCATTAATCAAAGCACTAATCTACTGAATATTTTCCCTCTGTCCTTCAGTCCCAAAATAAACCCAGATATTTACTCAGAAAAACTAGTAATAGTTTTTTCCATCAATTTTCACCCGGTATTATTGTTGTAGTAGTAATAAACACTGAAAAATTAAATACAACAAAAACCGAAAATGAAGGGCCCTAGTTATAAGGTAATATTAAAAAGAAAAAGAGTACTTGTGGCACCTTTTGTGAGCTACAGCTCACTTCATCGGATGCATTCAGTGGAAAAAATTCAGTGCATCCGATGAAGTGAGCTGTAGCTCACGAAAGCTTATGCTCAAATAAATTTGTTCATCTCTAAGGTGCCACAAGTACTCCTTTTCTTTTTGCGAATACAGACAAACATGGCTGCTACTCTGAAAGGTAATATTAAAGTGTTTGCTCTAAAACTGTAAACCTCCACAATCCATAAAGAAGCATTAACAAGTGTGAAATACTGGTTTGACACAAGAGGTGTTATCTTCTGCCCATCTAAAGAAGGCCACAGACTCCAGACAAACCATTATGGAACATCAGAGGACAAAAGACTTTGTTGATTGCTCCCCACACACCCTCTAGAACTGATCCCATTAGCATGAACTCTGGGGGAAGGAAATAAAAATATCTGACAGGAAGAAACTGGGTCTCTATGCTGCTTGGACTTTTGAGGGCAAAGATATCTAAGCATAAGCAAGGAATCCCCAGTTCTTAGCCTGGATTAGCCCTGAAGGACATATAGAGTTTGCTTCTTATAGAAGCTTCAACCATCTTTGGAACTAAGACTAACTCATGTGTGTATGTTTACCTGTTTAACCTTGTAAATAGCTCATTTATTTTTCTTAATTAATAAAAATTTAGATAATTTATTATAGGATTGGCTACAATCTTCTTTGGTCTGAAATCTAAGGTGCAATTGACCTGGGGTAAGTGACTGATCCTTTGGGACAGGGAATAACCTCAATATTGTTGTAATTTTTGGTGTAAGGGACCACCTATCACAAAAGAAAGCTTACCTTTGGGTGGGAAGATAGATCAGAGTACCCAAGGGGACTGTATGTGACTTCATGTTAAGACTGTTGTAATTTCTGAGGAATTCACACTTTATACATGGTTGTTGTAATCTAAGTACAGAACTCACAACCAGTTTGGGGTGCCTTGCTTCTTAGCAGTCTTCCCTGAGGTTGGAACACACACCTTTGAGTCACTCCAGACAGCTTGACAGTGGCTACTGGAAAACCCAAGGGCAAAATGATAAGACACTCCTTGTTAAATATTTTTGGCTGACAGAGGGAGAAAACTATTCTCTGGACACAGATTTGTTATGAATAGTTTCCTTTTGGCCCAGAAAGTGTTGAGTGCCCTCACCTTTCCCTGACTTCAGTGGGAGTCGGAAACTTTCAGTGCCCCACAGGGGCTGTTCAATGTATAGCCTGAGATGGATCCCTGATAAAAACTGAAATACCGTGAGCACCAGTTCCTGTATGGATTCAAAGAAGGGAGAAAGACAGGTGGAGCTGGGGAAGATGCAGCACTGCAGGCTGCATTTGAGAAGAGAAGCAACTCCTTCATACCGTTTCATTTTGGTTGACATATGAGGCATGAGAGTAGAGAACTTTTACATTCCATCATTTAAAGGCCTAGGTGATAAAACCTATTTATCTTAAGGGTAGAAAATGTACAACAAGCCACAGATACAGATAGAAATACAAATTTAGAAGGGCTATCATAGAAAAGAGCAATAGCCATATAATATTCCCAGTTTCTTTGATTGTGCAAGAAATACACACAACTATTAGCAGAGTGACCATGGAAGAGGAAGACGGGTGACGGCATTAGACTGGAATTCAGGATACCGGGGTTCAATTCCCAGTTCTAGTCCTTTACTAACCACCTAATACAAAGAGGCCCCAATTTCATTCACTACTAAAAATACAGGTCTAGTAAATTAGCAGGATTGTTTGTCTATGATGTAATTTGCAGACATCAAATACATGAGAGCTGAGTTCTAGAAATTGACCATTTTTAGCATGAGGTTTAATGATCCATGTTATTTAGATTTAACAAGAAATATTAAATACCTCAATAATAATAATATTTTTTTTTTGGAACACACATTGAAATCTGTACAAGAGACCCTTTTTAGTGGGCAACCTCTTGCCTTAATATTGGCTGCCTCTGGACAACTTTTTACCTATTCCCCTCCCTAGCTTACCAGTACAATGATCTCATCTATGTTTGGCATTGCAATTCAGCTAGAATAGCTCATGTCATTCTGTGACAGTTTGTAAAACTCCATAAAACTTAACTACAAGCAAATTAGGCACAGTGAAACCTGTGTTAAAGAAGCATTCAAAACTGGCTGCCTAACAGAGTAGATTTTCTAATTAATATGGTGATGCTTTGAGGTGGTCTATTAAGACACGAGGTTTCCTGCTAGGAATGGTCTGTTGTACATTTTTGTCATATGTTTATCACTAAATATAAAAGTTCTTTTTCCTTTCTGGTAATGGTAAGGCAGGCTAGCTGGAACTTGAAATATAGTGTTTAATGAGCACTACAATATTCACAAAGGAGGACAATGGTTCTAGCCCTTTTTGGTGGCCAGAATTTAGAAATCCTCCATTTTCTGTTGTCCATAAATAGACAAACAGAAAAAAAAGATTATAGAAATGAATGAATGGCTCTTCCACATGGGCAAAGAGAAGACACTAATGGAAAAATGACAAAGGACAGAAATGAAAAAACACATTGGCAATGCAGCAAACTACAGGAGTTTGGAATGCAGGCATCCTCCTCTCCTCTCCTCCATCTTAAAATTAATATGTAGAGAAATAAAGTTGAGCTGCACAGGAACAATTCACAGATGGCATAGGGGTTATAAACAGGCCCACATCTTAAAGCCAAATCTGGTAAAAATCTGACCAATGCTAAAATTTGGAAAATTCAGATTATGGCATCAACCAGAAATGAATATCTTGACCAGATTATTCATTATTATTTTATTGTAATTAGTATTTTCAACTTCAATGTAAATTTAGTGATGGTAACAATTGCAAGTCAGACATCCCTGGAGATCTCTGGGGATCTAAGTCCTCCTTTTTTTTCACAGCACAGTATCCTTGGCCTCAATGCTGAAATGACTGACAATTGTAGTGCTGGAGGTTTTATGTCAATATTTGTCCTTTAGGAGTGGACTGAGACTATCAAACTCATTTCACAGTGGCTACTACACAGCAATGAGATTGTAGCAGCTTTCAGTCAGTATGATCCAGACTGGAATTGAAATAGCAGCCTAGAGGTGAAAGAAACTATGTCCTATTGTCAATATCCTGAACAATCCAGTCCTGCAATTCTGCTTCCATCAGATTTCTTTTTAGAAATATTTCTACAGCACTTGCTTTTGGTTACTATCTCATTCCTGAGGTGAGGAATAAAGATAAAAGGAAGTTTGAAAATATCAGGAAACTTCTTTCCTCTTCTACTGTGATTACGCATCTGACAACTAGAGAGCCATTCAGAAACCAGAGGTCGACAGTCAGATATGGTTCTCTGTGATAAACAACGGAGCATTGGAAAGTGCTCAGTTCATAAGTAGCTTATGTTTTGGGTAAGAAACAGAAATGGGAGGGAGTTTCCCTCTTGGGAGTCTTATTTCATATTCCAGTATAATTAGCCAGATGATAAACAGGCTTCTGTTTTCCATTTGAATGGCCAATAGACAGCCATTTGGGACACTGTCTCATCAAATGGGCAATAATAACAATAAAGTTTATGTATCTTGGCTGTCATCTATCCTGAAACCTGTGGTGTCCTTTGTTTCAATAAAGAACCTGCAAGAACATATAAAATAATTGTCTTTCAAGGACCTGCCCGACGACGAGTAGCATACAGATGATTGTCTTATTTTTAAGGACAACATTAGAGAGTCCAAAGAGGGAGGGGTGGATGGATTATTTCTTGCCTTGCAATATTATGGGTGAAATCTTCTGTTCCAGTACGAGACCGTGTAAAACTTGAACCTGTGAGAAAAAGCCCATTCCCTTTTAGTGGGTCTTTGTGATATGCTAGTGATATGTTAGCACTGTTCTCCCTACCGACTATTAAGCAGAAATGAATGGTGCTGACTCTTGCCAGATCATGTGAAGTATTTCTCAAGGAGTGTCCCAATCTTCCATTAAGGATTTATCATTTTTAAAAGGCGTTTTTTCTGTATTTTAAATTCTGCGTCAAAGGTTAAATAAAGATGGATAGGGCACTTGTGACATGACAAAGAAAATTCCTTAGGTCTTATTTGATGCTTCTCTGTAAATAGCCATGGCGATATACTACTTCACAGTGTGTTTGCTTTCAGATGAATTATGTTACTTCAAGCTTGTTTCCTCTCTAGAAGAATGACAATTATATATATAATTAATACTTGAAATAAATTTCAAATTCCTTTCTTTTCAATTTAACATCAGCTCACAGTCACAAAAGCTTCCCTCCTTGGGATGCTAAGTAAGTCATATGAAATACTGCTCTGATTCCCTGCTGGTTTACAATTCTAACTTCTAAATACATAGCTACTATTCAGATTTCAATTCTTGTCTGAAGAGCTTTGTGTCATCTCTGGGTGTCTAGTACTTATAACAAGGAACTTTCATTAAATGAAGCCCAATTTTAAACATTGTATCTATTTATTTGACCCCTCTGTAAATTTTTGAAAGAATCCAGCTGACTGTTTATACTGACTCACCTAGAATTTCTTAATTTTCTTCTGCTTCTCATCAGCTTCGCCTTTGTAAACATGGTTCCCTTAATAATGTCTTGAAAAGAAAGATGGTTAATGAAGCCTACATTATAAACATTTATTTTATCTCCTTTTGAAGTGGAATAAATGTTGTCCCTTAAGATATTGCACTCTCCCATTTGCCTTGAAAATATTTTGCAATTAATTGTCAGTCAGTGTTGCCACTTTTTCTGGAAGAATTTGTGACCCATTTCATAAATGTTCTCTACACCATTTGAACTTAAAATCCATGACTTACATTGTGAATCTAAATCTAATAAATTCCACAAAATTCCTGTTTTCTAAACCTCCCATTTGTTTAGTATGGTTTCCTCATCCTAGTTACCTTGCTGGAGAGTGAACAGATTAAAAAAAAAAAAAAAGGGTGGGGGGGTTGTGTGTATCTATGTGGGTAGGGAATGAAGTGAAAAAAATAATTGTTCCTAGCTCCAGGGGATAAATTCCATGTTATTAAAAATGGATGTTTTAAAAATATACACATTAGATTCAGCTTTCACAATGGGAGACTATAACAATACTTGCATAATCAGAGTTTTAACTTTACCTTCCTTTCATTCTAACTGGCAACAACAATGTAGAAAAGGAACTATGTTGAGTATGAAATACAGTGATGAGTAAATTTCAGAAGGTCTAGTGTCTAGATTTGATTCCTAGATATAATACGTATTTGTTTAGCACTAACAATGGTGCTCATTGATGTATAGTATAGAGAAGCAGAGACCAAATGAAAATCAGAAGGATAGACACCTTGATGACAGGGTGCATTAGGAAATCTAGAATTGGGGAACTTATCTGAAGCTCTTAAGTATGGGGGGAAATGTGATTAGGTATCCTGAGAGAACAAGATCCTTTCTCAAAATTTCTGCTTCTTATTAGGCATGAAACACTAAAGAACAACCTTTTCCTAAAGTATTTTAGTTCCTGTATTTTCTGTCTCTGACCAGATCACTGAAGTATAGAGCTTTGAAAATATATAGAACCTTATATACTATATAAGGTTAAGTAAAAATTTCAGAACTTTAAAAAAAGGTAAAGTACAGTTCTGGAAATGAACAAAAACAAGGAAGGTTGCTTTTTTATTCTGCACCTGTACACCCATCTTCTTTATCTATCTTTTGTCTTTGTATTGGATGCTTGAACTATTGGAATCCCTTATACCCAGTTAGAAGCATACAGTAACAAAGATCTCCACCACTTTTAAAATTCTTGGGATGAGTAAGAAATAGTGAGTCACCTTTATATAACTTCCAATCACTCAGTCTGTGCTCGTCCCTACTATATTAACACCCTTCTTCTCAAAATGACAACTAATGGTGCCGTTCTAGATGGTCAATACTTGGCAGATTGATTGGTGAGTTGAATACTCATATATAGATGAAGACACTAGGTAATACAATGGGCCAAATTCATTCAAGCTGGTTTAAGCAGATAAATATACCTGGATACCTCCACCACAAGGGGAATTCACTTTGAGTGAGAGCTGGCACTGGTATCATTACTGTCTTTCCCCATGGTCTTTGTCAGTGGAGGGCTAATTTTATTTGTACCCAGGATTTCCATGAGCCCCATGGGACTTTGTGGCTCTGCACTGTGCTATTGGCTAAATGCCACAATCTGGCCATCAATCTGTTCCTAAGAAATATTTATATACCTAATATTCAATTCAGCTTTAAATATGGAGCTGAAACCAGTGCCTCCATAATATTTACTATGTTAATAAAGTTAACAAAATACTGGATATTTATGCTAGCATAAAATACCCTCCAAAGTACAATGTATGAAAACTATCCATTCATTGGACTTTACATGCATGCCCAGTGCCCTTTCCTTTTCTTCTTTAGATAAGTGTACCTACCTAAAGTCACCCATAGCTAAAAATTAGGAAGATATATGTCTTCTGTTCATTTCTTCTTGAAGAACCCACCCTAAGACACTTAAGCATGGCCATCACTACTGTCTCCATTTATCACTGCTACTGTTTATCTTCTCCACCTGAGAAGAAATGCAGAGTCATCTTCTGCCATTGTTAATGGTACATCAGCTATCTGCCATTAGGAGTGCTGAAGTGCAGTCTGCACGTCATTCTCAGAGAGCAAATCCTTTGCTCAGGTGCTATTCCTGATTTCTATTGTCTTAGGCAGCAGGGGAGGTCTGCGGATCACGATGTGAATCACTGCATCACACAAATGGGGGATACTAATTTTCAGCATCTCTTGTGGATAAAGAAAATAATCTGTAGCCCAACAACAGACAGCTGGTCAAGAGGACAAAAAAGGAACATGACTTGACATGACTTGACATGAAAACATTTTTTCCTCCATGTAGAGCCTTTATTTTTAGCATTGGAAATTGACATTTTTAAAGCATTTTCAGCATTGCTGTAGTTGCATTTTCTAGCTTTGGTGCATTAACCAGTTAATAATTTAATAAGATTATATTGTATTGGGAATTAGTACATACCAACCTTTTTATTATGCTAGTCCTTACTTGTATGGCCCTTGGGATCCTCCAATTTAAGGGCAGTGGTTTATTTAAACTTTACTCACTCATCCTCTGTGACGTGGGTTGCCAGGCAAAGCAGCTCTTGCTTCCTCTAATTTTGGACAAATAAATAATTTCTACCAATCTCTTAGAAGGAATATCCATACATGCATACACTCTTTAAATATTTATATGTACAAATTATAAATAACTTTACTTGACACCTTTGGGAAGTCCCTAACTTTGGCTTCTTATGCTTTCCAATGTATTATGAATCATTCTGCCAAACTCCTGCCCTTAATGTGAATGATATATTTTATTTCCATTCCTGGAGAAAAAAACCCAACAACTATGCAGGATCATTATTAATCACTCACCAACTTTAAGAATGATCTTACCTCTTAGCTATTCATCAAGATCAGTACCCTTCCTTTGAAGAAACAGACACATCAAAACTGATGTACAATCAAACTGTGGATATAAGATCCAAGTGTATAGCTATTACTAGAATGGATAACTCTCCAGTTTTATAGTTTTGGTATTTTTTCATCTTACTGGCACCCTCTTTTAAAATATGAAACCATAAAACCATGTCAACCTGTAGACAACCCATTGTTATACTGAGCAATAATGTACAGTTTTCAAAAGCCATTGGCACTGTAGTCATTGTTCCTGAGATGCTGCAGTTCCTACAGGGTGTGCACTGTTGAGGAGACTCTCCCCTCAGCAGATGCTCCAAGACCACTGCACATGAAGTAGGCACACTTGCTTCCTGGAGCATAGCCTCTCTGCCACACAGTTCTAGTACAGCATATTGTGTGCTGCCTCCCACTGGTCAGTCTGCTATGTGCAAGTCCTCTTTGGAAAAGCTATTTGTGCTGCGGGTGCCAAGTTTGCAAAGCCCTGACATTCTTTGCTGTTCCTGGGCCCTGCACACTTGGTGGTGCGGCGGCACTATGCACCTTCTCTCCCTTGCAAGACCTGTACAAGGCTGGGCCCAACCTTGCCCCGTGTTTGTCTGCATGTTACCACATATAGGACCAGTTTCTGCCCAACAAGGTGTGACTTGTAATGAAGATTTGAGTGTAACAATACAATATTTTTAGATAAGCACTTGGTGTTTTCTGAAGTTTCCATCACTTGCACTAAAATGCACAATTTCATAAATTCAGTGAGCTTTGTCTTTCGCTTTTCTGCATTTGGGCCTGGCTCCTGTCATAAATATAAAGGGAAGGGTAAACACCTTTAAATCCCTCCTGGCCAGAGGAAAAACCCTTTCACCTGTAAAGGGTTAAGAAGCCAAGACAACCTTGCTGGCACCTGACCAAAATGACCAATCAGGAGACAAGATACTTTCAAAGCTGGAGGGGGGTTGGGGGAAACAAAGGGTTCTCTCTGTCTGTGTTGCTTTTGCCGGGACCAGAGCAGGAATGCAGGTCAGAACGCCTGTAAAAAGTCAGTAAACAATCTAGTTAGAGATGCGTTAGATTCTGTTTTATTTAAATGGCTGATAAAATAAGTTGTGCTGAATGGAACATATATTCCTGTTTTTGTGTCTTTTTGTAATTTAAGGTTTAGCCTAGAGGGATTATCTATGTTTTGAATCTGATTACCCTGTAAGGTATTTAACATCCTGATTTTACAGAGGTGATTCTTTTACTTTTTCTTTAATTAAAATTCTTCTTTTAAGAACCTGATTGCTTTTTTCATTGTTCTTAAGATCCAAGGGTTTGGGTCTGTGTTCACCTATTCAAATTGGTGAGGATTTTTATCAAGCCTTCCCCAGGAAAGGGGGTGTAGGGCTTGGGGGGATTTTGGGGGAAAGACGTTTCCAAGTGGGCTCTTTCCCTGTTATATTTGTTAGACGCTTGGTGGTGGCAGCAAGAAAGTCCAGGGACAAAAGGTAAACTAGTTTGTACCTTGGGGAAGTTTTAACCTAAGCTGGTAAAAATAAGCTTAGGGGGTTTTTCATGCAGGTCCCCACATCTGTACCCTAGAGTTCAGAGTGGGGAAGGAATGTTGACAGCTCCAAATATGTTTTGGAAAACATTATTGTGGTCTACACTAGCACCATTCAGAGGCAGAAATTAAAATGGAGATGGGGAAACTGTTAGTGTGTACATGTGGACATCATGTTGCCTTGCACCTTTGCTCTTTCTGCTTGCTGGGTGGAACTTTCTCAGTGTGGAATTCCAAATGACTATTCTTCAAGGTCCTTATTGAAAGAAACTATGGAACTTTTAACGATCACCATGAGGAATTAGCTAATAAAGGAAGTGAAAAAATGCTTCAGAAAACAATTTTAAGTAAAGCCTATCTGCAAAGATGCATTGCAGCAGCTATATCACTAAAACAAATAAATCACAATCAATACATTTACTAACCTAGGTACTGCTTTACAACCACTGGAATCCCTTGAATATATTGAGAAAAATTGCAGTCCATTTATTAGAGAGCCCTATCATCTCTCAAATAAATCCCAGAGTCCAAACTCAACTTACATCCCACTGAATTCATTGAGAATTTTGCATATAAGAGGACTGTAGGATCAGGTCATAATTAAAGACCAAACTGAACCATAAAAATGCAGGGAGAAGGTTTCAGATAAGCAGCTTAGCTGAAGTATCTTAGGGGATAAACATATACTGAACACCAAAAAATTCTCCCACAATCCATATGGTGTGTCTGCACTTTTCTGCCTTTTGGCCAACTAATTCCCCAATGGGATATTTTTAGTGTGAAACATGTACAAATACAAGTCAAAGTTTCTGTCCTGACACTAATTTAAATAAGTGCCAGTTCATATGTACTTTTTCTCCATGTTAGGAGGAATGACTGATGTAAAGTCAGTTGCTCACCACTAAAGATATAGATGGACATCTTCACACATATAATAACATAATGTCAGCATCCCAGTTCAAGTGGAAGTTCTCAAATACAGCCCGGAATAAGTGAGTGAAGTCCATGGGGCAGATTCAACAGAGATTTGAAATGGTGTAAGCTACACTTCTGTGTGAAATTGGTCCAAAACAGGTGTAAATGTCTAAGTATGGCAAATTGTTGCACACTGAAATTCAACACCAAGGATCAGATCCTAGCCCGCACTATGCTTCTTTTGTGCCCCGTTTAGGAATCTGCCAGCACAGGGAATCTTTTCACTAGTGACAGTGGTCCTGGACAGAAATGATATAATCTTTGGCCTTTTTTGAAAAACACTAGACCCAATTCTCGACTGCCTTGCAACTAGTTATTTACCCTTGTGCACAGTGGATGTAACACACTACCATTTTTGAAAAGTAGAGTTTTGCCCTCACTTTGCACAATGTCTGGAAGTTGTAGCTAGACAAACTCAGATGAAATAGCATGCACATTATTATCAGTTAGAGTAATTAACCATTGGCCAACAAGTTACTAAGGGGCATGGTGGGTTCTGCATCACTGGCCATTTTAAAATCCAGATTGGATGTTTTTCTAAAAATATGTTACTGTTCAAACAGGAAACAATTCAGGGAGGTCCTATGGCCTGTGTTATACAAAAACTCAGACTAGATGATTCCAATGGTCCCCTTTGGCCCTCTAATCTATGAATATGAAATGTCAATGACTGCACAAGGTGCAATGTAGTGGAGAACCACATCCATTCTCTGATTAGCTAATAAAGGATAGCTAATAATTACCGTGAAATAATTGTTTGTATTGTCAGCTTGGAAAAGAGACGACTACAGCGGGATATGATAGAGATCTGTAAAAATCATGACTGGTCTGAAGAAAGTAAATAAGGCAGTGTTATTTACTCCTTCTCATAACACAAGAACAAGGGGTCACCTAATGAAATTAATAGGCAGCAGGTTTAAGCAAAGAAAAGAATGTATTTCTTCACACCATACACTGTCAACCTGTGTAACTCTTTCCCAGAGGATGTTGTGAAGGCCAATACTATAATAAGGTTCAAAAAAAGAACTAGATAATTTCATGGAGGATAGGTCCATCAACGGCTATTAGCCAAGATGGGCAGGGATGGTGTCCCTAGCCTTTGTTTTCCAGAAGCTGGGAATGGGCAACAGGGGATGGATCACTCGTTGATTACCTGTTCTGTTCATTCCTTCTGAAGTCCCTGCAATTGGTCACTGTCGGAAGACAGGATGCTGGGCTATATGGACCTTTGGTCTGACCCAGTATGGCCATTCTTATCAAAATGTCCTTGGTCTTTGTGCACAGAGATGTTAGTAACAGCTTTTACCTATTCTCTTTAATTACAAATTATTTTCTAACTCATTCGTTCTGTGTGTGGCAGCAACAACAAAACACACACACTCAGATATGGTAGTGACCTGTTGGATAAACACTAACTATGTATTTAAGTTGTATGACCATTCCAGAAAATCCTCTCAAATGGATGCTGACACACTGAGATCCATGTTGAAAGTCAGGAAGGATTCCAAATGATTCCTACAATCCTGCTTGCATGCAGAGATCGGCAGACAATCGAGAGATCCAGCTACAGATCTCCTCAACAGTAGAAATTATCCCCAAAGGTTTAGTGTTTATAATCCTATTATTTTCTAATCCTATTATTGCAATATTTGGATGAATTGAATATATTTCCTCCTTAATCTCTGTGTGATCTCACATATTTCCCATCAAGAATGACTCCTGGCTAACCCTACAAGTATTTTGTCCTTCAATACTTACATAATTATACCATTAAAAATAGTTATGGACAGTATGTTTTCTGTATCATGCATCTTGCTGCTAGATAATGCTTCAGGACAAAGCTGGTACTTAACGAATAGCATACGGAAGTTTGATTCTCAGCTCCTGTCTCTTCCAACTCTGGGTTTTTATCTTTTACTCACACAATTGACCACATCTAAAATGCTTCATTTCTTTGCAAACTACAGACTCAGAACACACATATCTAGACACATTTGTGTGTGAGTGTGTCTCTGTAACCAATAGCTACACATTGAGTTATTGTACAGTATATAGAAAAGAATGCCATGCAACTGTGAATTACATGGATATAATGCCATCAAGGGGTTTAATGATGACATCATAAATTACATGAACAAGGTACAAGTGGACTGTGATTTCACCACAAATCCAAGATGCTGTAATAGCCTTAATTTTTAAAAAGTTGTCATTTTTTCCATTGTCTATTGCACGATATTTTTGTTTACAATTTCCTCCTCTCACCTCTTCCTTTGTGCCCTCTCTTTTCTCTCCATCCTTCTTTCCTCTTCCCAGTTTCATGTCTCTTTCTTCATCATGCTCTTAGAATGCCCTATTTCAAAATGACTCCTCACATTAAATAGAAGCAGCCTATTTCTCCTCTCACTTAAACCAGTGTTAATCAGGGAGTCAATGAAATTACACTTGTGTAACTGAGAGACAGCCCTGTGATGTGATATATAGACCCCACCCTAAGGTCAAGGCAAAGTAAGGGCTGGACAAGGTCAAGGCCCGGAAGGCCCTGTCCCTCGGGCACTACTCAGCACGTTCCTGGGAAAAGGACCAGTATAAGTCCTGGAGGGTGGTGGGGAGAGAAAATAGAGAAGCCATTTTCTGGAGGAAGGCCACTCTGTAGCAGCAGCAGAAGAAACTTTTACTGAAGGAGTCTCGTTGTGAGCCCTGCCCCCCATGACACTACCCTAGGGAAAGGTAGAATCTGGGGCAAGGGCACCCAACGATTACAGGCATCAGCCCTAGACTGTGGGGTTTGAGTTAAGGACTGTAACTCAGTTGTGGCCACGTCCCAAACTGAGACACAGAGTGTGGTAGGAAGCGGCCCAGGGGAATGTGAGCAGGGGCTGAACCCAGGCCATCCCACAACATTACACTTTCAGGGCCCTGGGCTGGGACCTGTAAAACAGGAGGGCCTAAGTCCCCATACCCACCCCAGAGCCAAAGCTCCTGGCCCTAAATATGGCAGGGCAAGGGATTACAAGCTAAGAAGCCAGTCTAGCAGGGACCTCATCCAGAGAGCAAAAGACATAATGAACTGAAATAGAGACTGAGGTCAGAGGCCCAAATCACCAGGCCTGCTGACCAAACAAATTGCTCTGCTACAGACCTCATGACCTGAAAAACCTTGTCATTCACGAGCTAAATATCAAAGTCATGAAACATGGGACACAGAAGACAATACAAATATGAATGATATGATTTGTTTGTACTTGCTAGAAGTGTGTTTAATTCTAGTATAGATGTAATATTGGACTGTTATCGTCCCTTGTGATGATTATGTAAACCTGTTTTACTCTCTTTGGCCCCCTATGCAATTTAGGCTACCGCTACATATACAAACACAATCACACAAATCCAACCCCAGTTTTGTCAGTTTGTTTACAGAGCACACTCTTGTTTAGAAAAGAAAAAACAGCCATATAAGCAAATGATGAAGGCTCCATGTCCAAGAAGTCCTACCACACAGAGTTAGGACTGTCTACCAAATATCAGTACCTATTTTGCTAATCTCCATATGGTCCCAATGTGCATGGGAGTTGGTAGTAGGGGAGTCACTCTTTGCAGGTAGTTCTCTTTTTACCTATTTTGGTATCAAAACCAAACCACAGTTCAGTTTAGCATAGGGTTCTTTGGGTTCTAAGCCATTGATTTGCCCACAATTTAATGGGAAGCTGTTTTTCCCCTCTGCTTTGTGAAACCCAATTAAATAAAATGGCTGCTCCCAATGTAGACATCTTCTGCTCCTCTCCCAGCATGAAGTTCAAAGAGCCCATTATCTAAACTCCTTTAAATGCAAAACATATTAGGGCTCTGTAAAGAAGCGCATATTGATATTCCAATTTTTGTGCTACTACAGCTATCCACTTATGGGAATGCAACATGTCTGGTAGCCTTTCTTCTTGGCTCCACTGGACAACTCAGTGCATAACTGTTGGTAAATTGGGGCACAGAGTGCACTGTTTACCTCAGTCAACGAGCCACAGAGTAGGAAATAGGTGCTCTGGAGCTTCTTAGCAGGCAGGCTCAGCACACTACGGGCACTCCAGCACATGCATCACAAATTATTAGTCCCCTTCTGGAGGTACAAGAGAGAAGGATTTAGACCTGCTGAGCCCCCATCCTAAATTACAGAAGGAAAATGCTGTCAATGAAGGAAGGAAAAAAAAGATAGTAGTAGGGTCTATGGGATCTGATTAGTGGTGCGAATCAGGAATAGTCTTTGTGAAGGGAATGTGTGTGAATCAAGGTTTGCGGTCAAGAGAGAAGAAGAGGAAGGTCACTCAAGGACAGTGGTGGAGGACAACAATCACATGGTGAATGAGAGGGAAAGAGAACAACTAAATGACTCTAGATGAGAACTCCATTGGTTTGCATTAGGATACAAACCCAATGGGAACCTTACAACAACATCAGTTACAATGAGTGAGTATATTCCCTCTCTTAGTTTAATTATCTTCTCTGCCTCTGTTTACAGCCCAGCATCCCTCTTATCTGTAGCTCCCTGCACAAAATGGCCCTGAATGATTATGTCAGTACTTTCCGTAAATACTAAAAGTATATGACAACATTTAATGAGAGGCGAGCATAGATTATTGAGTGGCAAAGTGTTCCGGGGAGAATAGTATCCCCCCAAAGCAATTACAAATACACACATTAATAAAATAATATTGACTTACTCAGGTCTTGTGGAGGTCTATATAGAAGGCAGCTACAGGCAATTCCTTTCCTGAAAAGTGAATGGCTGCAGGAAGGATGCTCAGAACAAAATCCTTTTGGAAGTCTCATGTTCTCTTTAGGATACACCCAGCAGGGGCAGCAGAAAAGTCCAGTAACTTTATCTCTTTTCTTACCAGACATACACGTGTGAGTTGGCAGATACAGAAATGCTACACGCTTGCACTCGAATCATCATGAGGATGAACGCTGGAATTTTCAAAGGAGCCTATTGGAGTTAAGTGCCTTCGGTTCCTTTGAAAATCCCAGCTGAAAATCTTGAGGGGTTTCTGATGGTTATTCCACACATACTCAGGAAGAAATTCAAATTGGTGCCAATATTCCTTGTAATGATTTTTAAGGAAAAAGTGTCAAATTTCGACCAAAACATTGCACACTACTAAATGCAATTCTTGGTCCCCCACAGTATACAGTACAAACCACCAGATGAAGCTGATCTAGGATATACTATTTAATAGTCTGAATTTCCAAGGACCCTGAATCCTAAAAACTATGTCAAAAGGATCTCTTTTAAATCAGCAGCATTGCTTTTTAAATATCAGGATTTGATATATCTGGAGTCATCAGCCAAGCAGCAGCCAGATCAGCATCTGAGCAATAATGACCTCAGAGGAATGTATATTTATCATGTGTTGGATTTCCTGGCTTACTGGAACCAGGAGGGAAAACCACTGAACTAGTCCAACACCAAGGTTAATACTTCAGTTAAATCATAGGCTTTATAAAACATTTAAATCTGCCGTTCCTACTTGAAAACATTTCATAACTTTACTATCCTAACAATGAAGAATGTTAACAAGGGGACTAGGCTAGTCCTCTAATTACATGTAAACTGAAAGGTGCTTTTCAATAATGTGGATACTTTTGATTTGGCAATACACACATCTTCCTGCACTTACAGGCACAAAAGGAAGCAGCTGCTGCATACAAGAAAGATCTGAGAGAGTAATCATTAGCAACAAGCAACATAAAATCCATACAAGGGTCCTGTGAGATGCATGAGTTAACAACTCTGGCATCGCTAGTTTCATCTCTCATATGTGATCATATTACAACCCTGTTAACCAGAATATGCATCATCCAGAAAAAGAATTGTGATGATTTGCTGGTTGCCGTTCAATATGGTAAATTGACACACACAGTTCTTTGGGGTACCTCATGCAGGTCTCAGAGGCTGCTGCTTTGGTTGGAGTGCCTCTCCTTTTCAGCTGGCACCAGGCATTGCACAAATCACAAGAGCATTCACATGCTGCTCAAAACATGAGAGGCTGCACAGGGAACAATGACAGTATACTGAGAAATGGGAACCCCTCTCTCTGCTTTCAAGCTGTCAGAAGGATGGAGGGAAGGCAAAGAGAGAATTCCTCTCTCACCCTGGAATTGCAGAGGGCTGGAGGGTGGAAAGAGGGAAAGCTCTACCTTCCCTTCTAATAGCCAGGAGTGTGGTGAGAGTGAAAAAAAAACAACCCTACACCCCATAAATGAGGGAGAAGCCAGACAGGAAAAAGGGTATTGAACACAGACACACAAAATAATCATGGCTTAAAGTTGTGATCCTGTGTTGGAATGTTCGTGCCACAGTGTTGACTAAATAATGTGATGATGTGTTCCAACAACATAACGGTATGCGGTGTTGTTGTAGCTGTGTTAGTCCCAGGATATTAGAGACACAAGGTGGATGAGGGAATATCTTTTTTTAGACCAGCTTCTGTTGGTGAGCATCACTGGGGGCCACTGCTGCTCCCCAGCTCCGGGCATGCACTGCTCTGCCCAAGCTTAGTCAAGGTGGTTTATTCCTTTGTAACAAAGGTTAAGAAACAAACAGAACACAGAAACACAGTCTTAACTCAATACCTGGTCCCCAGGTTTCAGGGCCACCCCTCCCATTGTTCGCACTCCAGCTGCTGGCAGCTTCCCCACCTCCATCAGCTCTGCTCCCCTCTTGGGGCTGCAGCCAGAGGGTTGCTTCCTTAAGCCCCTGGCCCCCTTGCTCCAGGGACCCACCACAGAAGTTAGCTCCACTCCTGTGTAGTGTTGCTCCCTAGGGCTCAGCCAGTCTCAGTCTGTCCTCCCTCCAGCTGTCTCCTAGAAGACCCAGGTATAGCCCAGCTCTCTTTAGGTTCACCGGCTCCAGTCTAGGGGCACTGGCTTCAGTCTATCCACAGAGACCAGCTATACTGTGACAGTGAGAGAGATAAGCTTTCGAGTTTAGGAAGATACGTATTGCCGAATCAGAAGCTTGTCTCTCTCACCAGCAGAAGCTGGTACAATCTCCAACAACCACAATGACAGGTTTCAGAGTAGCAGCCGTGTTAGTCTGTATTCGCAAAAAGAAAAGGAGTATTTGTGGCACTCCTTTTCTTTTAACAACCACAATGACATGCAGAAAACATCACAACACAATATCAACGTCTTTACATGATGTAGTGGCTTTTCTCAACTCAGTTTGATGATGTCAAGCTGTGCAAGATTGAATATTAGCGCCCTAAGTCCTCTGCCTTGGCTGAGGTGGCGTTCTCGTCCATCACTGCATCTACCAAGTCCTGTCCAGCCCAACTGCTTCAGGTTGTTGCCAAAGTGTGTGGGAAGGAGAGCAGTGAGAGTGCAGGTCAGGTCCCACTTATTGCTGTGCATTTGGGATCATGTCCAATGAAGCCACACAAGGGAGGATAGGATTTTTGTTCCCCAATCTGGCTCTCAATCAATAATAGTGCACAAAGGATTTGTGAATGGTTAATCAGATTTGCAAAATGTCCCCATTTTGAGAGCAAAAATAAAGGGAAATGCAAGAGCAGTATCAACAACAGGCTAGGACTCAATAACTGTATTCAAAGCCAAACTGATTGCTTTGGGGGGAAAATCAGCTGTTTAAGTTTCTCTAACGTTTCTGGTCCACTTCACCTACCGATGGGCCCCAGACAGTAATAATTTCAGAGCATGGCTGCTTGGTCACAGAAGATCCATTGCACCTTCAAGCCTCCACATGACTATGAGGACAACATTTGTAAAACCCCTGATAAACACTGAAGGTCAGGTAGGCTTCTCATGTTTAACAGCAACATCCTGGCTACCAAGGTAGATCCTCCCTCCTAAAAGCAAAACTGCTTCTGCTCACAAAGCACGGGCAAGGAATTTCTCTAATGCCTTCACTAGGTGGGCTCTCACGGCTGAGGTCAGTCAGCCACAAGAACAATAATGTCTCGAGCCTCCTGAGTCCTGTAACCTTAACACCAGAATCAAGGCTGTTATACTGTACTCAAGACATTATGTCTCTTGCAGCTGACCTCAATCAGCAGCCATGTAGACCATCCGGGGGAGAGGAAGTGTAAGGGGTACAAATGGTTTTATTAAACCCAGAAGAACAAAAGGAAAAAGAACCTTGAACCTTCCAACAAAAGGAGGAAAGTTCTCACCTGGCAAGAAGCCAGGTGATATTTTTTTAAACAGCTTCCCCCACCCCCAGCTTTGTAGTCCAGCCACTAAAACCCACCTTATATCTGCAGCTGCACAGAGGAGATCCTCCAGCCTAACTCCCCTGACTAAAACACATTCAGCGTGCAGCTGCTAATACGGGAAAGAAGGGGGAGGATACGAGTTAAAGGTTTTGCTGGATTAAACAGTGCAGTATACAGAATCCAGAGAGGTGATTAGCATGAGCTCTCTGCTGCTTTCAAGTCTTCCCTATGGTTTAGTGCCACATAAACAATTATCATCAGAATAAAATCCTTTTTTTTAAAAAAAAAAAAGGCATTGGTGATCTGGTTAATTTATCTTGATGGATGACCCTCAAGAGGTTTGGACTGGGTAAGCACCCATAAGCGTTAATGCTTAATTTCATATCTACAATTCTGCACAATTGAGGTGGAAATCATGTGAGGCCAGATATTTGAGATTTCTGGTACTTCTGGATGGTTTCAAAATATCATGAGGATGGCCTTTCCTATGCTATTTTGGCAATTTTGCTTCCCATCCTGGCCAGAAACAACAAGCTATAAGTGGGTACAAGTGAAAAGGAAATTAATTAAATAAAAATTATTAAAACATTTTCAAATCATATTAGGTAGAGGTTCAGATTGGTTTTCATTTTAGCAGAACCAGTTATTTTTATTACTGCTACTATTTGTAGTCAGGAGTACTTAGGGTATGTCCTCACAGCAACTAGACACCCATGGCTGGCCGTGCCAACCAACTTCGGTTCAGGCTGTAGGGATGTTTCATTGCTGTGTAGACTTCCAGGCTTGGGCTGAGCCCAGAAGTCTACACAGCAATGAAACAAGCCCTGCGACTCCAAGTCAGCTGGCACGGGCCAGCCATGGGTGTCTAGTTGCCATGTAGACATACCCTTAAAGTGTAGTAGGTGGTGTACATACACAGTGTATGAAACAGTCCCTGCTCTGAGGAATTGACATCAGTGGTCTTGCTACATATTGGGGTAATGCACATTATGAAGGTGACATTTCTAAAGTGCACTAACAAGCTGCCCGTTAACTGATCTATATAGACCCTGCTGGGGTGCATTAAAGGGTCACAACAACAGTGTTTTAAAGTGCACTCTAGGGAACTTTCAGTGCACACTAGCAGGGTCTACATGGAAGAATTAATGAGCAGCATGTTAGTGTGCTTTAGAAATCATACCCCCATAGTGTGCATTAACCCACTATTTAGACAAGCCCTAAGTAAACAAGACAGAAAAAGTGGCAGAAAGGAAGTATTATCCCCATTTTACAGAACAGATATTAAAGAACAAAGGACCAGAACCTCAAACTCCAAAGGCACCTAACTCCCATTGAGGATCTAGGCCCAGGAAATTAAATGAGTTGTCCAAAGTCATACAAGAAGTGTGAGGAACTGAACCCATGATTTCTGAGTTCTAATCTACCACCTTAACCACAAAAAACATCCTTTCCTTTTTCATCCCTATGAATCTGAATAAGACACAAGGGCACAAGGCTGTTATGCCACTTCTGTGATACTGGCACAGGAAAATATTCAGTCAAACCAAACTGAGTCATTTGTTGCTGTTGATATTAAACACTTTTATTGTTGATATAAAATTCAAACGCTTTTCTCTGGAGATTTGAATTTTCTGCTGGTGACAGGCATTAATAAAATTGAAAAGCAGGTCTGAGAATAACCTTTTTGGAAGATAACTTCATTGTTTAGTTTATAATTATTAATTTTATTTATTGGGCTTTCAGCTTGATCATGTTTTAGAGTAAAGAAAAAAACCTATATGGAAAATGATAATGTCGAGGTTATTAGTAACATTGAACTGGCAAGAAGAAAATCTCATAGAAGGCTTATATCAGGCAGAATAATGTCCAATATCACAAAAGGATGGGATTATTTTTCCATGTAAGAACTGCTGTGTCAGCCAAAGCAGGGTTTACCTGTAATTGTCTTATGCCTGGACCCAGCAAAAAGATCTCTGAGACCTTGAAACCAGTGGAATGCTTTTCTCAGTCTGATAATAACTATCTGTTACCCTTCCCGCTAAATGCAGCATGTTACAAAAAAGAAAAGATTGCAGTGTACACGAAAGAAAGAGGATCCTGCTAAAGCAATTGTGGGGGGTAGTGGTGGCTGAGCATCAATTGGCCAGTTTAGGGGAGTAGGTCAGGGAACAGCAAACCAGGATGAAGTTCAAAAAATTGTTCTCAGAAGAGCAAAATTCCCAGGTGATATCTTCATCTCTTCTCTGGCCCCTTTTGGCCACCTAAAAGAGCTGAAGTGGCATAAATGGGCCCTGAAAGCCCTGGATGTGACGATGGGAGGATTCCCTCAGCACGAGCACTGAAGAAGACAGGGTGCCCTCCGAGGAGCCCTTTGCAAACCCTAGCATAGAGGACATGCTGGGCTGTGGCCTGGAGCAAGAAGGATGGGATGATACTGCTAAGACTTATGCACATATTTAACATTACATACTGTGGTTGGAATCCTGACCCTACTGATATCAATTGAAGTTTTGTCATTGACTTAAATGGAACCAGGATTTTACCCTCTGAATAGTCCCATTTAAGTCAATGGCACTATTCTCCGTATTTAAAGTTAAGAGTGTGCCTAAATTCTTGCAGCATTTAGGCCTCAATTAGCAGACGTCTCTGGTATCAACCTCAGTTTACACAAAGGCTCTTCAAACTTTTTGGGACAGAGAGTGTCCTTTTATGCAGTGTTTGAATATGACTTAGCACCATTTGGGTCTGGTCCTTATTGAGAATTCTAGGTGTTATTGTAATTCAAACAATAAATAACAACACATACAACCCCGCTGGTTGAATTGGCCACTGTGAATAATTTATGCCTTTCTTTACAACTAAACTGTTCACAGATACATGATTTCATGATCTCTATATTTAATTCATCAAACTTTTTTTGACCAGTCTCAGATAAATAATTTGTCCATGATTTGTGCCATCAACTTGTTAAGGAGTTCTAGCCTCTCAGAAGCAATATGAACTGCAAAGTAAAGGTGTGGGGTTTGGAACAGTCCTTGCAAAAGCTATTCAGCTGCCCCAGGCTTCCTTATAATTGATCTAATTAGACCCACACACCTCCAAGACTATTATTTCACATCCAGTTGGTGAAGGCTAGTGTTGTAGCACACAGCTGGAATAAAGAATTTAAATTCACAGTGTTAGAAAATGTTATTAAATGACCATTCCTCCAAGCGGATATGCTTTTTGCTTGCCAGTTTGGAAACCCACAAGACAACTGGTAAAGCTTGCCTGTGAAGAAGACAAAGCTTTCTCAGGTGCAGGTCCAACAGGAATTATGTACCATCACAAACCTCACCATCTTCTGCTCCAAATGCAAGGCGCACCTCCTTGACCTCGCCTTCTTTGACATAAACACAGAGCAGAACATACATTTAAAAAACACCACCATCTGAAACTTAAACCTAACAAAACAAAACACAGAGCACACACACACACACACAGGTTCATCCCTGGACAGAGAATGAGAGAGAACAGAACCCATAATAAGATGTTAGTCACATTGCTTAATGCATTAATGGAAGGTGCTTAGTTACCTTGGTAATAAGTGCAGTATAAGAACCTATATAGATTAGAATAAAATAGAAAATACAAAAACAACAAGAAAAAACCCTGGGAGATTGGATTCAATTAAATTTTTTAGAATCACTGGAGCTGGCTGAGACTTTTTATTTTTCTCAAAAATGTTTGTTATCCTATTGTCACAAATTACCTATCTATACATATACACACTTCCCACATTTATCAATACATATATATTATAAATATGCATTGCACACAGAGACATAGATGTATGTGCACACACACACACACACACAATCACAAAGTTGCTGCTATTAAAATGTCACTGCTTACAAAACAATAGTTTCTGAGGTACTGCAGTTTCTCCTACATTGAGAATAGGAGAAAAAAAATCTTAAAAAAACAATACGGGGTAAACATTCTGAAATGTGGACTTTTAATTAACAACCACTCTATCTGTGTGTATGTTAACATCTACTTCTATACATACAGTAGCCACATACACAAAAACTACCACTTCCATTGGTCATACTTAGTTTTTGCTTGTTTTTTTAAAATGCTGTGCTCTTCCTGCCCATTTCCTTACCTAGTCCCTTTATATATATTTTAAAAGAACAAGTACGATACATTGCAGATCATCCCTACCAGACTTGTTGCATTCTTTAGTTCTTTAATCTTGTGTCATAGCTGAAGGTTAGGCTGACCCATGTGATTCACAGCAAAACAAGTAGTGGGAGGGGGGAAAGCAAAGAAGATTCTTGTGACAAACCGTGTTTAATTCTATTTTGGAGAAAACAACCATCTCTCTCAGTAGGATGAAGGCTGAAAACTGCAAAAGCTCACACAAATATACAGTGCTGTATCATTTGTGGTTTAATAAAAACAATTTATATGCAGGGTAGTGAGTATGAGGAAAGTTATGGAAAACATTTCTCACCCAAGGACAGAGTACCAGATGTGCTAAGACTTATGGGAGCAATCAGAGGTGACCAAGGCTCTGCTGTGGGCCTTATTAAGTTAGACTGTGATCCAGCACCTTCAACTTATTAAGCTGTCGGGAGTTTCAGTGATTAAAACCAAAGAAAGGTCAGCCACAGACCTTCAGAATTTCCCTGAACTGGTATTTTCTTTGAGGCCTTAGACCCTAATGAAGACACTTCACTTGATACGTGAATTTTTTTAAATTGGTCTTTTGAGCTGGATTTGTCCATAGCTTGAGAAAATCTTCAATAGGTTTTTCTTCTTCAGAACTCTGTGTACAGTTATCAGAAATCCTAACCAATAGCAAGAGATGAGGCCTTATAGAATGGCTTTGCATATCATCACAGCAGAGATCAAAGGAACAGGTTAATGGGGATCTGGTGAAGTTTAATTACGTCCAAAGTGAGGAATGAGGGTTAGTGGCTGTAGGTGGGACAGTTATAAATAAGCTTTCAAAGCTCTGATAGCTGAAGTCTAATGTTTGTAAAAGGTATAATAAAACTGGTATTTCTTATGGATTTAAGGTTGCCAAAATGAACCAACTAGTCCTAAAAAAGCTTCACAGCAGTAACAGATATAATATGCTCCAGGTACATGTGATGTCATTCTATTTTCTGAGCTGTTCTTAGGTGGGTTAAAGGTGTTGTTTCATCTACAAGCACATTTATTACTGCTTACAATTGCTTAATTATAACACAGCCATGAAGTGTTGTTTAACTCAGCCTCTTCATCCCTTGTTATCTTCTGGTAGGGGTTAAAAAGATAGCATGTCTTATCAGCTGTATTTTTTCTTTCATGCTACCTACATTGAATATAATGGCATACACAGAGTGTACTTGTACCTCTGTAAATTATAAGCCCCTATTTCTCATAGGTTTATAACTCAGCTATGAAAATGTACGGTGGAAACTTGCCATAGCGGGTCAAGCACACAAAGGAGCAATTTTATTATTATTTTATAATATTTTTAAAACATCAGGTTGGCTGGTTTTTATGTTACAACCGCTCCCCCCCCCCCCACACACACAAAAACCTCTTGTATTTTTTACATGTTACAAATTAAAAAACCTATTAAAAGCAAAATGTCAGAGTTATCCTATGTCATGTTTTACATCCTCTTGTACCATGATCTTTCTTTTACATTTTAAAATTGCTGATTTATTAAGCATTCAAAGATCATCACAAAGCATGAGCACTCATTTTTAATATAGCTATTTATATTGACATAACAACATCCAATATTATATATCAGATCAATATTAAACTAAACAGGAATTTACATGCTAAACTGAAAGTGCTCAGACTGAGCAATTATGATATACCGAGTCAATAATGATTGCTTTTAATAATATTTAAATGTTAAGCTCTATCACCCAAAGATTATTCAATTTTCATGTTAAGATTTTGCTTTTTACTCACTGAATTGAATAATCTTCATTAGTGCCATAGCCGCAAAAATGGCTGGGCAAGTCAAGCACTACAAGGTGGTGCTATGTTTTTTTTGATGGCTGACCAGCTAGCGATTTGGCCTGAATCCTGACAATCATTGGTTTTGAACAGAAAACCAATCAGATCCCAGTAAGTCACTCTGCCGTGCATGAACACATCTACAAGGTGTTGAAGTAGTTGAGATGCCATAGCCTCATAACAAACTTGATGGTGAAGCAGTGTTTCTCTAATTTTATTGGTGGTGGTTGGGCAATCTAGTTGGGAGTAGCTGGAATGTTTCCTTTAGTGTGAACTAACATGTTTCTTTGATCAGTTTTACTGCCAAAGGAAGGTGAATACCGAGGGTAGCATCCATCATGTCTGGGCGGAGTTAGGAGAGGTAGTGCCGCCACTCCTTTCCACCTATATCAGTTTTGCCCTGTGATGTCCTGGGATTATGGATATGCAAGAGAGTTGAGTTATGGTTGCTGGAATTGTCTTCCCTTTGAGGATTTTCAAATCTCATCCATGATACTGAATTAATGTTTCCCCTCCTATTCTCTATATATTTTTTCTATTAACTTTGGAAAAACAAATTGACAAATATTCCCAGTGTTCACAAGTGAGGATATTGTAAAAGTCTATCCTCAGTTTTGCTCTCTCAATTGAACGTACATAGGAAAAACAGTGCACTTTAAGTATAAACTGGACTCTTAGATGGGCTTTTGTCTCTATCGCCACAGCATTTGAGGGGACAATCTGCCAGTTAGCATAGAGCCAATTGACCTCTTAAGTTCTGGTCTGTTGGGTAAATGAAATGCATCATAATATTTACAATAACTACCTGGTAGGCCAGAATATGCTCTTTGGAACTTTTCCACAGTCCATCAAGTAAATAATATATTTTGTGGAAGCTGTAAAGGGTCTTTCTAGTAAAGAACTTTTACTTGGAAGACACATGACTTTATTGTTGACCAAACTTGACTGTCCAGAGGACAAAGAAAGTCAGCCCATGGCATTGAAGGATACTTTTGGCAGACCCCTAGAGCATGAGTCCATTGCTCTGTCTCCATCATTTTTTGCCAGGTAAATAAATACTAATTTTAAAATGTTCCATGAAGGATTTTCTTTTTGAACAAACAAACAAACAAAGTCATATGCAACATGCATGAATTACATTTAAAAAGCACTCCTACATCTGAAGACTTTAGAATTTTGAAACAAATTGACAAGCACAAATAATGTCACAGTTAAGACTAACGATCCACTTTGACTTTAAATCACATCTTAGTGCCTTTTTAATATGACAATTTTAGTATCATCTCCCTGTGCACATGGAAAATTCCGTGGGGCCAAGGAAGGGGAATGTGGTTTGAGGAGGCAATGGCAACATAGCTCTGGTGGACCTGCTCTGCCACAGAAAGTTTATGTATGGAGAAGGCGGGTGTCCAGGGAACAGTGTGTAGGTGCTAGGTTTCCAAGGATGTTCTGAGTTCTGTGGGTCATGCATGCAGCTCTAAAGACATCTGTGGTTTTGGCTGATCTCATGCATCTTCCTGTTCCTTTTGTGGCAGAGTGAGATAGAGAGGAAACCAAACAACTGCTGCACCCCCCACCATTGATAGAAGAATTGGACAGAATGGGCCAGATATTTAAGAGAGCTCAATAGCCAGCAGATCCCGTGAAATTAATGGTGTTTCACCAAGGTGAATTTGGTCTTTGGCAATGGGCTATAGAGAAAGTTCACTGAGCTATATTGTATAATGCAGAAAAAGGAAAACAATCCTCCTAGGTCCAAAAATGTGATAATTCAACTTTACAAAGTAAATTAGTGAGGTTGAAGGTAAGGAGGACCAAGGGGTAAATAGAAAAGGAGTACTTGTGGCACCTTAGAGACTAATAAAAGGGGTAAATAGAATTATAGACAATATACCTCTGCCTATGTGGATCCAAGGGCTAACAATTTTCTGATGGGGCAGTTCAGCAACTTCAAAGTCTACAGCAAGCTTCAGAGTAGCACGGCTGATGTGGCTTTTGTGGGAGAAGGTCAGGGCAAAGCAAATTTATTCAGGCTTTTCCCAAGGAGGGAAGGTTGGTCCATAGTTTCTACAGTCCATTGGGAAATGTTGGTATGAAACAGTTTAAAGGTAATTTGGAAAAACAAGCTAAGTTCAACCCACATTTCTTGGGATTTGGTTATAGTCAAATATTTTATATTTTGTATTTTAAAAGATCTTTTCTATTTTTGACATAAAGTAGTCCAGGAACAACTTGGATTAAACTTGAGCTGGATGTTGTTAGTTTTTCTCTTTTGTGCTGCCCCATAGAGTTTATTTGGGGAATCCAACTTCACAATCTTTTCTGTATAACACCTTCCTTGAGATCCAAACATTTCAAGTGCTACAAGGAAAATTAGAATGGAGTTTAATTTAGCTTTGAGCTAAGATCATACAGCCTTATATCAAATAGCAGTTTGTAACACAGGTTAATAAAGAAGTTGGAGTTAATATTTTAACTCAAGTGCCAACTGAGAATATATATGATTTTTCCTTTACAATACTAATTCCAGTTAGAGTTCCATGTTTTTCCCAGTCTTGTTAACCAGCAACCATGGTGCCCTGTAATGAAGCAATTTTTTTAAAAAACTTTAATCTGGTTTTCAATTAAGTGCCCAGCTACTATACAACCCGTGACAAAAAATCAGACTACTAAACTAATTTTTGTCTTTTATGACAGATGTCCTTCAAAAAGAAGCTGAATTCAGTTTGCTTGCAGCCATGTTCTGAAGGTTTACATGATAAGAAACCCCTCTCCTCAAGAGAAAACTGTCACATGCATTTGAAATTAATATTTTTGATTAAAATAGCTGTCAATCTACTGCTGCTGGTAGCTGTATTTCTGAGAAGTACCTACAATGTCCTATGCTTAGAATATTGGGAACTCACTGTACGATTGTGAATCAACTTCTTTTTTGTTTCTGATTTAATAAACTGTTTCTGATTTAAAAAAGAGTTCACAATATTCTAGTATGTCCCCACATATCTATAGGAATATGAGTTTACCTATAGATACATAAATAGGGTGTTAAATCTTCTGCAAACTCCATTATCTGAATTATGTGAAACTTTTTCTTAAATGCTGCATTTGAAATATGATGCATTGCTTGTTCCTGTTGTGCTTACATAGGGTATGTCTACACTGCAAGCCCAGGGTTTGAACTCAGGCACAAACCTACATCCCCCACCCTCCCCCTCCTTTGTTTACACACAAATTGCACTAACCCAGGGCTCAGACACTGCGTCCCTGGAACCCACGGAGGTGGAGGGTCCAAGTCTGAGTCAAGCAAGGATCTAGGCTTCAAGCCCCATTGTTTTGTACTGTAGACACAGACCCACTGGACTCATGCTCTGGGGGTCTGCCAAAAGTATCCTACAATGCTGTGAGCTGATGTTCTTTGTCCTCTGGACAGTCAAGTTTGGTGAACAATAAAATTTTTCCACACTGCACCATGAATAAAGGGTTAGAACAGCCACATTTTGGAAGTGTGGAATATCAGTGGTTGGACTGAGGCCTGCAAAATATAGATGCTGGAGCCCAAGGCTGGGACCCAGGTTTCAACAATTCCTAACCTGACATTACTAATAAGTGTAGATGCTCAAGCCCGAGGTTAACAAACCCTGGGTCGACACTAACTCGAGTCCTACTAATCCTGGGCTTATATTGCACTGTAGACGTACCCATAATAGTAATAGAAACTTCACAAGGACTTGAGTCCTTGTGAAACAAGATATAGCTTTCTGCATATACACATGCTTCTACAACTAGGTTTGTACAATACCACTTCTGCAGAACACATGAGATCAACCCAGCAGCATAGGACTGTGAATATGGCAGAGTGAGTATGACTGGTTTTACTGAGTGATGAGATAAGAATTCTGCAACTCCTGTGTGCGGTGGATTAGATCTCTGCAACAGTTTCATATAGGGCAGTTGGAGGATGAAGTTGTGTCTATATTTGGGCATGCACATATGATGGGTCAGGAAGGTAAGGAGGAAGAGCCGTGGTTTGGCCAGTGGGTCAATGATTCGAAAGATCCAGGGTGAAATCCTGCCTCCATTGAAGTCAACTGCCAAACTTGTATTGAAGTTAGTGGGGCCAGAATTTCAGCCCCTGTGTCTACACACTCCTGCACAGTGGATAGGCAAGGATCTAGGTCCTTATTTCAGTCCAGGGGTTGGAGAAGGAGCTGTGGAAGGAACACAGAGCTGCTTTGCACCCTGATCAAAGGTTTAGAGGGTTGGAATCTACCAACTCCAGGCACTGTATGAAGGAAGGTTCCCCACACAAACCCTGCTTACTTCAGCTCTCTTGGGAGGCTGGGAGACAGGGATGCAATTTACCCCAAAGGAACAGATAATACAACTAATTTATGCATTTTAGAGGGTAAATTACTATTAAAGTGTGCAGATAGTTATTGCTATTGCTGAGGCTGTATTTTATAGTTAATTTAGAAAGAGAAAAGTGCAGCATTTCCTGTATATTGACCCTGGGTGTGTAAGTAGCAGAAGATTATACATTATCCTAGATACACATTTTGTCTATCACACTAGGAAATGGCTTATGTTAAAAATGATTCAATTTCTCTTGGATGGAAAACCATTCTACAGTTTATTTATGTTTCATTCCATTTAGTATGCAGTGTGGGCATGGTGCCACACTGACTTTTAACCCTAATGGAGAAAACACACAAGTTGACTGCGGACCTCTAGGGAAAATAGAGCTTTAATGGCAATTTGAGTGTAAAATCTGGTCTCTGGAAGAAAGGTCACCACATCTGCATAACCCCCTTGAGTCAGGCTTAGAGCCCTGTCTGCCTGCAACTAAAGAGGCATTTTTCTGTATCTTAAGGCTGCTTTAGTTTGAGGTACACGGAACACATGACAGAATCAGGGGAACTGAATGATGTTTGTGCATGTTTGACTGCACTCTGCATCCTAAGAGAAGACTTTTGAGAAACCCAATCAATACTACAACCATGTCCCGTACACCAGCAATGTTGTTTCATTTTGTTACAATAATGAATAGAAGTCTCACAACAGCAGGTATAATAAGCACTACTCAACCCTTGATATTCAATCACCTTTAACTGGTTATATCTATTTAAAACCCACTGTTAACTGGAGTTTTACAGTACCCGACTGGCAACCTTTTATGGCCCTCGCTGCGCAAAAATGCAAAACCATCAAAAATGTCTTTCAGTGCCGTATACTTTTCTACAATTTCCTTCTTATATATGCTAAAATGTTTCCTATTTTTTGTTTAAAGCCTAGCATGAGGCATATAGAAACTCTGTAAAATAGAGAGTGTTATTTTCAGCTTCACTTTTTTTTTTTTTTTTACCATTACCATTCCAGTCATTTGTGTATCACGGTCTTTCCATTTGAAAGCTTATTTCCTGCGTTTTGGACTTATATAGCAAGATAATCTTTTGCAAATAAAAATGTAAAAAAACGTAAAGCCTGAAATTCTCTTTGGAGGAGACAAAAAATATAAACCCTATATTCCAGAGGATTTTAAAAATGGGTTAGACATTTTAATTTTAAATTATAAATATTAGCCTTTTAAATGCAGGGCAGCTTCAGCAGCAATGCTGATGGCATCACAAAAGTGACTGTTGAATTGGGAAGATCATTACTTTGGCACGAAGCATTCACTCTTGCAATAGTGCTTTGGTTGCTAGAAAGTGTTGAAAAAGTCCTGCACTTAAAAAAATCCATTGGTCTGAAAGCAGACCTGTCCATTATAAAAAGTAAAGATGGAGGAAAAAAATACACTTAAACAGGGAGAGGCCTGAAGAAAACTTCCAGATTCAGGATTTATATCTGTATCCAAACTTTGTGGTCGTCTCCAATTTCTACTATGGGCCAAGCCAAAGTCCTGGATCCAGTTGCTTTCTCCCTAACCAGTAAATAATTTTTGAGGCACAGACACACTTCTAAAATGTATTTACAGTACAGGGCTTGTTCTTATAATATTGCCACTAATATAGACTTTTTCATCCAGAGATCTCAAAGCACATTGCAAAGGAGAATAAGCTTAGTTATCTAATTTTACAGAGAGAAACAGAGGGGAACTGACTTGCCCAGCACCATATAATGTGAGCTGGTCATAAGGAGAGCCAGGAACAGAACTCAAGTCTCCCAATTCCTCACCAGTCCCCTTTCCACTGGATCATTTTGTCTCCCACCCTCAGTTCCTTACACAATCAAAGCTCCCACTGACTTAATCAGAAGCTTTGGGCGCATGCAGAATGAAAGTTTGGGCTCCGCAATAGATATTTTTCCTGTATACTGCACTGAGACTATCTGTGTTTAGGTTTCCTTTAAGGACCAGAGGTAAAATACACAACTGCCAAAATGAAAACAAACAAACAAAAAAAACCCTTCACAATTAAAATGTTCTGTTGTATTCAGGGTGGTAAAACTAAACTAAGCTTTTATCATAAAAATAGTGTCAAGTTCAATTTCCCTTCCTACCACCACAGAATGCTGAAATGTTTTGAAGTAGCAGAGGGCTGCAGTGTATTACAATCTGCAAAATATCAGCAGTATTTTCAAACATATGGTAATGTTTTCCCTCAAACATAAAAGTGACCCAACCCTAACAAGAAACCAGGCTGTTTCAAAAATAATGCTAACACTGAGAATTCCTCTAGCTCTTTCATGATGTTAAACTTGAGATCATTAACTTCTTTGGATATTTCAGAAGAGCCCCATATCTTTTCCCCCCTCCAGCTGATCAGCATAAATAGCTATTAGTAAACAAGTGGTCAACGGGACAAATGTATCTATCTCTGTGTTTTTAGGCTACACGTTAGAAATACCTATATTGCTATGAATCAGCACCCAGAAAAAAATTCTTTGATTAATACAAATCCTTTTTTATGTTCTATCATTTAAAAGCTTTGCTCCTTTTTAGCATAGTTCATTAAAGTGCCTGATTCTGCTCCCACCAATGTCAATGACAAAATTCCCCATTGATTTTGTTGGGAAGCAGGATCAAGCTTTTCATTGGCAGTGGATTCAGTTAATGTTGAACATTTGCATTGACTTTCTTTTTCTTTCTATTGCATTTTATTATCAATTGTTATGATTCTTCCTAAATGGCATAGGGATTTTTAAAATGGCATTTCTTTTCAGTTTATTATATTTAACACTTTAAAAATTAATAATGTTCCTGGGAGGTAGGCAGGACAAATTTGAAGAGAGACAGAACTATTGCATTATGTTGGTTCTTGAATTAATGCTATTTTTCCTTGTTACAACGTTAAAACAACACACATTCCATTTGATTAATTAATGATACAAAGCACAAGGAGAGCAAGAGGAAAGTTAAACTGTGCTTTGAAATGACAAATATTTGTCTTTTTGATATTTCTTAATATAAGTATGAAACACTATTTATTGAAGTAGAAAAATGTTTCATAGCTAGAACACAGAAATGATTTCATAAGTTCTATGGAAAGTCAATTTGCATGAGATCAGCACCTCGCCTATAACTGGTGGTAATGGATTGTTGGCTTGATTTTATACCACTTGACATCAGATTACAATACACTGAATAAATGTTAACCTATAATCCCTTTAGTAAAAGCTAGCATTGTTTGTCTTCCCTTGAAGAGACCACATTGATTTTCTTTTATTGGATGCTCAAGCGCTGCACCTCAGATTGATTACTTTGAATTAAATGTGCAGGGAACATTTTTATTATTCTAAAAGAGCATTCTTAACGTTAACAAGATACTTTTCCTCCTACATACTGCTGAATGTATATTCTACTATTTAATTTGGATTTCTTGCATTTTCCCATTTCATTTCAGTGCTGCTGTGATGCTGACCCCTTCTCTGCCCCTGTGACCCATGACCCTGACACATCTGACCAGTGAAGACTCTTGGGGTGGCAAATTAATAGAAGCACTGCTTGTTAATTGCATAAGAGAAAAGCCAAAGAATTCATCACCTCAGTCATGGCCATTGCTTCCCTTTGACCCTCTTCTCCCACAAGGCTTTTGTTGGTGGTCACATCTGTGATTTTCCTATATCCTACATATTTGCCATATAATTATTCAGCATCAAACCTTATTAATCAAATCGATGCTGTGTTTTAAATGGAAATTGGTGGATTAATACAAGCATTCATTTCATCCTGAAAATCTTGATGGCTTTAGCACATGGAATCCAATTGGAATATAAAAGAAGGGATGTAGAGACCTGATTGAATTAGGAGAGGCATGCTACACATTAAATTACATATGCCAGCAGGGGTCCATGCTTTTATAGTGAAATACTATTGTAGAGTACATATGTCAGTTTGTGATTTTGCTTTAACAGTCAGCACTCTCATAAGACTATAACGTGTTACCATATTTTAAAAATGCATATCTTTAAATGGAGTGATGTATTTTAAAATGATCCATTTTATTTCCATTACCTGAAATATTTTATTGAATGGAGTGAATTAATATAGTCTGAGCTGAGGCACCCAAATTCTCTCTGACCCCTCAATGCTATTTACACTTCTTGCATTAAGAAGCCCCCATCCTCGTTGCTTTCTAGAGGATTTCAAATTAAGGATGAGTGGATATGTTTGAGAACTGTTTAAACTTTTACAGTTTGTGATTTTAGAAGCTCGAAACAGAGGCCCAAAGAAGGGTTTTTTGATGAACATATCAATAATGCTTTCACAGGCTAAGTACTCTAACGCATGGTAAACATGTTCACCACTCATGTATCTGCATGAATGTACCTAGGGACAAATAGACTGTATCCAAGGGTAAGAAAATGAATAAACTGTAAACAAACATGCACACTGGCTGATGGTGCTCTAGATCCTGCAACACTCACTCATGTAAACAGTCCTTAGGCAAATGTTCTCATTGAAATCTTAGGCTGATTGTGTGAGTAAGAACTACTGTGAATAAGCCCTGGTCTACACTAGGACTTTAGATCGAATTTAGCAGCGTTAAATCGATGTAAACTTGGACCCGTCCACACGATGAAGCCCTTTATTTCGACTTAAAGGGCTCTTAAAATCGATTTCCTTACTCCACCCCTGACAAGTGGATTAGTGCTTAAATAGGCCTTGCCGGGTCGAATTTGTGGTACTGTGGACACAATTCGACGGTGTTGGCCTCCGGGAACTATCCCAGAGTGCTCCATTGTGACTGCTCTGGACAGCACTCTCAACTCAGATGCACAATTGTTTGCCGTTGCTCTGATGCAAGGAGGGTTGACTGACGACACGGCTTACAGGGTTGGCTTACAGGGAGTTAAAATCAACAAAGGGGGTGGCTTTACATCAAGGAGTATTTCAAGCAGGACTTCACGGAGGGTTCCAATAAGATATGGTGCACCTAAGTTATTGTTCTTATTGGAACAAGGAGGTTAGTCTGGCCTCTGATTGATACATGGCTAGATTTACCTTGCTGCACCTTCTCTGTGAGTGACTGCAATGTGACCTAGAGGAATGAGTCCCCTAGCCGGGGGGTGGAGTGGGGTGGGGTAGTGGTTTGCAAATGAGTACAAAACAAATCTGGTCTATTTCTTGTTTTGATCCACTCCATCTATCTTTTACTTCTTTGGCTGGCAGCAGACGGTGCAGAAGGACTGCATGCCATCCACATCTCATGGCTGCTCGGCAGAAGATGGTACAATAGGACTGCTAGCCATCCTCATCTCTTGCCTGCCCGGCAGAAGATGATGCAATAGGACTGCTAGCAATCGTATCACCTGCCTGCTCACCATAAGATGGTTCAATAGGACTGATTGCAGGACTAAAGAGAATGACATGATCAAGTCACTCCAAATTTAGTCCCTGCGCTCATGTCTGCCCATACGCTCCTGATCGACCTCACACAGGCGACCAGGAGCACCTCGGACATGACGATGACGGCTACCAGTCCTATTGCACCGTCTGCTGCCACAAGGCAATGGGTTGCTGTTGCTGTGTAGCAATGCAGTACCGCGTCTGCCAGCACCCAGGAGACATACGGTGACAGTGAGCTGAGCGGGCTCCATGCTTGCCGTGGTATGGCGCCTGCACAGGTAACTCAGGAAAAAAGGCGCGAAACAATTGTCTGCCCTTGCTTTCACGGAGGGAGAGAGGGAGGGAACGGGGGCCTGACGATATGTACCCAGAACCACCCGCGACAATGTTTTAGCCCCATCAGGCATTGGGATCTCAACCCAGAATTCCAATGGGTCGTGGAGACTGCGGGAACTGTGGGATAGCTACCCACAGTGCAATGCTCCGGAAGTCGACTCTAGCCTCGGTACTGTGGAAGCACTCCGCCGAGTTAATGCACTTAATGTACTTAGAGCATTTTCTGTGGGGACACACACACTCGAATATATAAAAACGATTTCTAAAAACCCGACTTCTATAAATTCGACCTAATTTCGTAGTGTAGACATACCCTAAGGGATATAGGATTGGGCCGTTTAATTTCAATGGTTGATATCAGAGCATGGGAAAAGACGGCATTGGTATGCCATATATGAATCTATAAATAAAAACATGTAAAGAGTTCTGGGTTTAGAATGAAGGGAAGCAACGTCTGAAGTAAAAGGGCAGTATCTAGGCACACAAAGAACATGAAATTCCACCTCAAAACTCTCCCCTTTCCTCATATGGAGTTTGATCTTGGGAGCTGCTGAGGAGCTCTTGCACATATTGAGCACCCTCATTGTTATAAATTTGAGTTAAGTGCGCTTAGCAATTTTCATGTTGGTGTAGCCTATTTGTAAGCCTGAGCCACTCTCTCTCCCTCTCTCTTGTTCTTGCCTATTGTCAGTTAGATAAAACCCAGTGTTAGGGGTCAACTAAAGTTATCTGGCTTTTGCAATAATGAAATTCAGGTCTCATAGTTTTAGCAAGGACATATGGCAGCTGTGAGACTTTTTGTCATGAGTCATACTATGTCAAGCACTGTACTTAAGAAAATCAACTTTCTATTTTAAATTTGTCAGAAACGCAAGTGGGAAAATAATAAACCACTTCATGAAGAATTGCTCCATGGAGGAAACCATGTGGCTTTCTTGCCCAGATCCCACTTCCAACTCAACTTGGGCTCTAGTCTTATCAGGAGGAGGAGGAAGATATGCTTGCTTAGGTTAGACTGGTGACATGATCTGAATGACAGTCATTTGTGATTATTTCTGTATGCCCTTATTCTCAATGTGGCATGATGTTTCCAAGAAGATTTAAAAGAAATATCCTCACAAAATACATTTAGAAGTAATAAAATTACGTTTTTTCATGCAAATCCAGTCTCAGTACAAGATTAAAGTTACTGAAAAGATGTTTACAGCAACATATTAATAAAATTACATTTGACAATCACAAAAACAAGCTGCAATAGTATATTTTATGACACAAATTCTTTCATTTTAATATGTCCCTTGTCAAATTAGATGAATTTACTTACCAAACTTTATACATAGTTCATGATTAGTTGTAAAAGAAGATTAGTTATAAAATAAGTCAGCTTAGCATCCAGACACAGGATTTTAATAACAACTTGATATACAAAGACTGTCAGGTGCTGTCTATTAGTGAGAAATAAATACTGTCCTAGACCCGTCACTGTAATTACCATCATTCACTGTGTACACATGATCTGTAGCTTGGTTCATGCTGAAATAGATTCCAAACTGCTTGAAGTTGCTCAGTAAAGTGCCAACAAAAGATCAAACAGAAAATCTCCAGGTAAAAATGGAACTGTTCATTCAGCACTGCACTTCTACCTGGAACGAATAGGTGATTTTTTTTTTTCTGGCAGCATATTATAAACTACACTTTGTCTTCTACATTCCCTGATGAGGACCTGTCAAATAAGTTTTAAGGGGTTTCCTACTGAGACTGACACAAACTGAACTCAAGTACCTTTGCTCCATGGCTAGATTAGAGTACAAGGTGGGTGAGGTAAGAACATAAGTAACATAGAGATTTAAAATATATATTTCCCATGACATTGATGAGAAAAGTTTTTGAATTCACAATAATATATTTTATTTGACCAACATCTGTTGGTAAGAGACACAAATTTTTGAGCTACACAGAGCTCTTCCTCAAGCCTGGGAAAGCTGCTCAGAGTGCCACAGGTAAGTACAAGATCAAACAGATAGTTTAGCATAAGTAGTTAGCACATATGCTAATGGACCATTCAAAGTGAAGTGGTTTGTTAACACTCCTGTAGTCAAAGGACAAAAAAGGAGGTTA